>NC_085045.1:2541483-2791997 GCF_963692335.1 Osmerus eperlanus | reverse complement strand
TCAGAGCTGTGTGACTCAGCAGTCCGGAACAGGCTGCTAACTCTCCACTGCATTGTGAGTTCCCTCTGCTGTAAGGGGACACAGGATGTAAGAGACTATTCTAAGTGTTCTAACAGGAAGTCAGAGACCATTGTAAGGGTTCCAACGGGAAGTGTTGTGTGGAGTTCCTATGCCTTCATTTAACATGTATTTAGCTTTGAACAGGGAAGGAACGAAAGATGGAGAAAGAGAGGGGGGGAGAGAGAGAAAGAGAAGGAGAAGAAGAGAGAGAGAGACAGGAAGAGGAGAGAGAGAAAACTGAGAGAGAGAGAGAAAGAGAGAGAGAGAAAGATGAGAGAGAGAAAGAGAGAGAGATGGTGAGGTCCAAGGCTAGAATGAGTTGTTTACTTCTATTCTTTCTGCAGGTGACAGACAGCAGACTCCCCTCCCCTTCCTGGACAAGAACTCCAATCAGGATGCCTGCCCTGCCTCGAGCCAGGAGGTCGACGCCCTCAACAACCTCAACAGCCCCGCCCCTTGTCAGAACAGATTTGGACGGGACAGAACCTCAACCTGACCCTGAGCTCCAGAGTTAATCCCATGGAGGGGCTCTCGCTGCCCTCCCCCCCCCAGCCGCAAGCGCCTCGCCCCCCCTCGCTGTCTGTCCTTTCGTCCCTGACCAGACCGGACCCTTCGGAGGTGGACGGACCAGGCCCCCGTGACCCCTGACTCCAGCCCTGACCCCAAGCCGAACCACGACCTCGCCATCGACCCTGACCTCCTCAACGGAAACCTGACCTCCGAGTCCTCGACGTCCAGCGCCGAGACTCCGTCTCACCCCGAGGGACCTGACGATTCGGAGAACCAATTGCCTCAGAGGAGCGGCGGAAGCAGCATCATCACGTGAGTACTGAGCACAGAGATCCAGTCACACACACACACACACACACACACACTGAGAAACATTTGAATACTGGTTTTGCATTGAGGCGGAACTGTGATTGCTCTGAGAGCATCCTGTCAAACCCTTGTTTCTACTCACACACTAACCCCCCCCCCCCTCCCCCCTCCCTCTCCCTCGGTCTGCACCTGCTCACCTCAGCTCGCACTCCACACACAGTGTGACCTTGTCTCTTCCTCCTCCCTCAATCAACCCTGTCCTGCTGTGTCCCCCTCCTCCTCCCTCCTCTCCCTCCTCTTCCTCCTCTTCCTCTCCCCCGTGTGCCTTCAGGACTGCTGAGCAAGTCCGTTTCCTCTGTGTGCTGTTGTAAGTACAGTAGAGCTATACGTGTGTGTGTGTGTGTGTGTGTGTGTGTGTGTGTGCAAGCGCCTGTGTGTTTCCTCCCTGGCTGGTGTCCCCTCCCCACATCAGTTCCATGTGTCTCAGCAAGGTTTGACAGTCAGTTCCAAAACCTGTTACATCATCCTCAACCTGACCCCAATATCCCTCCTTCTGACCTCATCAGGGAGGAAAGGAAGAAAAAGCTGAAAGGAGAGAGAGAAAAGATCTTTTCACTTCATGTCGTTTTTTAATTTGCCACACAAACACCCACTTTCACATGAATCCCATTTCTCTGTCTTCCCTGCCCAGTATTCTCAGCGGGCATACAGTCCAGTCTCCTACATAACACAAACATCATAACATTATCCCAGAGAACTCAAGCCCCATCCTTCTCTGCCTCCAGTGTCTGTGTTTATCCCGCCCACTTCCAGCACGCAACTGCATGACAAAGGGACAAGGATAATTAGCCAACAGGTAACACCTGTGCCAGTTAGACCCAAACCTGGCTTTGTACCAGAAGCCCCTCCCACCTTCTCTCCCCTGCAGCTGAGCCCTCAGCATACCCCACCAGCACGCATTCATACAAGCTCATTCTCAATCAGCCTCTTTTTATAGGATTGTGTAACGGCAGCAATGTGTTTCATTGATCTCCTTTCTGCTGTAACTCTGCCATTTGTCCGAGTCTCCGAGCTCACAGCCGCACTCGGCAACACAATGAGGTGCGACCAGTCGCTTTCCCTCCTGTCGCATTTACACACTCTTTCACTCAGTCTGCACTGGGCTGTTCTGCTCCCTATGGAATACTGCCAAGACGCGCGCACACACACACTCACACACGACTGATCAGCTATGAGCTGGTTGTTGTTGCTGTCGTGGTTGTTGACCTTCCTCTTCCTCGTCAACAGGAACTCCTGTAAAGTGAACAGGAACCCGGCTGTGAAGCAGGACGTCAGTGGAAAGGTAAGAGATCACACTGTTTTTTTAGTGCAGCAGAGAATTTTTCTTTGACTCGGAGACCCACTGAAGACTGTTTTCGGTGTGTGTGTGTGTGTAGGAGGGGGATCATCGTGAGGGCCACGCCACAGATGAAGAGAAGCTGGCAAGCAGTGTTGGTGTCAGAGCAGACAAAGACCAGAGCAGTAAGACTATTTACTCTCTGTACTTTCTGTGTCTTCTCAGAGTACTTTCTGGGTACTTTCGAAATACTCTCTAGGCACTGTCTGTGTACCTTCTCCATACTGTGTACTTTATACATACTTGATCCATGTATTTACTCTATATGCTTCACATACACTCTCTAGGTAATTTCAAAATACTCTGGGTACGCCACACTTTCTCCATCCAGTAATTACTCTCTCTGTCCTCTCTATGCAGTATATGGGCTTATTGAGTTGAATTCACGTGCAGTTCAAATGCAGCCTGGTACCCAGGGAGAGTCTGTCCCCAGAGAGGGACAGTGTGTGTGGCTCAGATACAGTAGCTAATTGTTCAACTGTACTTTTCCCTGAGGCTAATCAATCAGCCATCCTCCATCAATGCCAAACTGGGGAAAAAAAGGTCATCTTTGTTTTTTGCACACGCCTGCACGAACACAAACACAGCGATCAATGATCCACTACTCCGCCCAGAGTCGGGGCTTGGTGTGAGTAACTGTGGTGAGGCAGACACAGGGAAGGGGAGGGGAGGCAGCTGGGTTGTGTGCTGGCAGGACTCAGATCAGGACCAGGGCTGTGGGGAGCCCCTGCTGTGTTGGTGTGGCTGTCTGAGCAGGGTATATTGATGAGAGCAGACAGACATTACTACTGCAGATCTATGATGCCGTTGGGCAGCAGGAGAAACAGCTGTAGCTCCACTCCTCATTTGACCTCTCCCTCTAGACCTCAGAGCTGGGGTTGGGGAGAGGGTTCACGTTGGGGTTAGGAATAGCATCACGACATGTGTAGATTATATACACACACTGCCCCCTGGTGGCCATTTGTCTCATCAGACGTAAACTTGGAGAACTAACTGTTCAGTAATAATAATGTTCAGTAATAATAATGTCATGTATTAATTTAGCTATCCAAAGCAATGACCGGGGGTAATTTGAACCTTTGACCTCTTGTAGTCAATTGCTCTATCCCTGAGCTATACCTATGCCTTGAAGCTGCAAGTGGAACACTCATGTCATCTAGGAATTTAGATATATTTACAGTAACAATATAATAAAATAGAATATTTTGTGTTTTACTGTCAATCTCTCTTACAGATCCAGAGAGTTGTGTGTCACCCAAAGCAGAAGAGGCAGAATGTTGTTCCATGGTGAGTATGCAATCTCTCACCTCACCTCTTGGTGGCGATAAATAACCTCTCCAATGCCCTTTTTGACAGATGTAGTTTGCTTGTCCGTGCCACAGATAAGTGGTCAGTGTGTGAGGTGTAATATGCCAGTGGGGCATTTCTTTAGGTGACAAAGGGATTAGGGTTATAATCCAGGAGATTAGATCATGACTAGCAATGCTTGTAATCCCAGGAAGGGCAAGAGGGGATGACTGGGGGAGGGGGCATAGGAGGGATATTAACAGCATGAGCAAAGAGAGACAGAGATTAATAGAGGGGGAGCACAATTTGAAGACCCTAAGCATCACTCCCTCGAAGCTCAATGTTGGATTGCGTTCGAGTGATGTACTAATGTGATGTATTGTTTCCTCTGCTGTTCTCTCACTCACCCCACCCTGATAAGTATGAGGAACCCTGCAAACTGAAGAATGCCAGTCTGTCAGGAAGTGACACGCCAAAGACAGGAAGTCAGGTCTTAGACTCCATCTGCATCAGCGAGGCTGAGAAAACAGCCGTTCTCACCCTCATCAGAGAGGAGGTACTGAAACACACACGCACACACACACACACACACACACAAAGAGCTCTGTTCATCACAGACGTCTCTTCTCAGATCATCACCAAGGAGGTCGAGGCCAGCGACTGGAGGAGGAAGCATGAGGAGAGCAGGCAGGAAGTCCATGAGATGAGGTACCTGGGAATGTTCTAGAACAACGTTGTGTTCTCCAAAACACACGTGGTCGGTGTTTCAGACCGCTAGATTTGTATAAACGAATACAATGAACGATGTGTGTGTTGAGCTGGACGGTCTGAGCTAATCTCTGGACGTCCTCCTCTTTCTACAGGAAGATAGTGGCAGAGTATGAGAAGACCATCGCTCAGATGATCGGTGAGTGCTGATGTTTCTCACAGTGGGTAGGTTTCCCCCTTGGCTTTTTCAGACATCCTACAGATGATAACTCTAACTCTCTCTCTCTGTCATTTTGTCTTTCTCTCCATCTCCCTCACTCCCTTTCTCACTCTTCCACACTACCTCTCTCTCTCTTTCTCTCTCTGTCTCTTTGTCTCTCTCTCCCTCTCTCTTTCTCTCTCTCTCTGTCTCTCTTTGTCTCTCCCTCTCTTTCAGAGGACGAGCAGCGTAACAGCATGAGCCACCAGAAATCCCTTCAGAGTGTGATCATGGAGAAGGACTCGGCGCTGGGGGACCTGAACTCTGTAGAGCGCTCTCTGTCCGACATGTTCCGTCGCTACGAGAACATGAAGAGCACCCTGGAGGGGTTCAAGAAGGTGTGCGGGGCCAGGGCTCAAAGGGCATCAGTGGTCACAGTGAGAGCGTACAGAAAAAAGCGTTGCATTTTGTTGTGTTTTTGTTGCGCTGGATGCTGAGTCTTGTGGGCCGTCTAATTACAGAATGAGGAAGTGTTGAAGAAGTGTGCGCAGGAATACTTGGCCAGGGTCAAGCAGGAGGAGCAGAGATACCAGACCCTCAAACTCCATGCCGAGGAGAAACTAGACAAGTAAGACCAGTAGGAACCACACATTTACATTTACATTACATTTAGTCATTTAGCAGACGCTCTTATCCAGAGCGACTTACAGTAAGTACAGGGACATTCTCCCCGAAGCAAGTAGGGTGAAGTGCCTTGCCCAAGGACACAACGTCATTTGGCACGGCTGGGAATCGAACTGGCAACCTTCAGATTACTAGCCCGACTCCCTCACCGCTCAGCCACCTGACTTCCACACACAAAAACTCTCTTCTCTCTGAAACGCTCTAAACCACTCCACGGTGGAACGGTTGATGGAAACTCTCACGCTGGCCCTTTCCCTGCGCCTCTTCCTTCCTGTCTGTCAGGGCCAATGAGGAGATAGCCCAGGTGCGTGGGAAGGCGAGCTCAGAGAGCGTGGCTCTGACGGCCAGTCTGAGGAAGGAGCAGATGAAGGTGGACTCCCTGGAGAGAGCCTTGCAGCAGAAGGTCAGACACCAACACCGACATCACAGCCTGACTACACACAGCATGCTACATACACCGCTAACTAACGAAACGTACGACGTATTAGTCTAAATGCTAACTCTAACACTCAATCTTGTATGAAATGTGCTGTATAAATAAAGTCTTATTATATGCTAAGTGTAATGTTACTGCACTCTACACAACATGCTAATCCCGACACTACAGTACATGCTAACTCAAAGGCCTCAACCTGTGTGCCGGAGAGGGATCTCCTAACTGTCCCCCACTGTCATCCTGTCATCGCTCCACAGAATCAGGAGATCGAGGAGCTCACTAAGATCTGTGACGAGCTCATCGCCAAGATGGGAACATCCGACTGAGGGATTCCATGAATTTCCCAATCAACCAATCCGAACCCTTTTAGCCTTGCCAACAGCCTATAGCGTTCCGCTCTGCATGCATCCAGCCAATGAGCAGCTCTGCAACCCTGCTGTGAGCCCACCCTCAGGATGTTGCTGCTTAACTGGTACATCCTATGAACACATCCTATAGAGTGCACCTTGTCCACATGCACCAGATATTGCACTAAATATTTAATTTAAAACAAGGTCTATGTTACATGTGGATCCTCCTCCTTCACTTCAGGAACGTATTGCAGCTTCGCACACAAAAAAAAATGTCTTGGTAAAATACTGTATATCTTCAGTGTAAATAAAGTTGTTATATTCACAACCCCTGCAAATGTCTCCTCCCATAGTATAAACACAATACTAGTAACCCCCTTGACTGTAGCTGTCATGGCTTTGCATACAAGTGCTTAAATAAATGTAACTGACAATGATTTTATCTGTACAAAAACCTTCTCCACACCTGCCATAATATCACAGTAATTTACTGCACTGGGATGTATGGATGAATTGGGGTCAGATTGGTGGGGTGGGCGTGGCATGGGCAAGGTCAGGGTGCTTTGTCGCTGAGAGGAGGGAGGAGGTTCTCAAGGAAATACTGTGGATAGCTTTTACTAACCTGCGAGGCCTTGTGCTGTTGTTATAAACTGTGTTCCGTCCTCCCCTGATACTGGTTTACTGTGAAACCAGAATTGCTTCTGTACGCGTTTTGGGATTTGCACATGACATTTAAACTTTGCCGGTTGTAGACATCATTCACCAATGTAGTGAAATATAATCACCAACTGGAGGTTAAGACAAAAACAATTTTTTGCGTGAATGTGTTCGAAGAAATGTTATTTGGAAGAACGTTTTCGCTCTCTGGATCTTTAAACAGGCAGTTCCTTTTACCATTTGAAACATACCTTTTAGTTATTGTTTAAGACAAGCTGGTCTGTGATAATCCACCTTGTTACATGCCAACTGTAAAGTTCAGCTAGGTGAACTAATGCCATGCCTGTTCATCCTTCCAGACAATGTCACGTACCATCCTATTAGCTCCAGCAACAATGATCATGTTTATATTAGAAAATGTATAGTTTATCATTCTGTGACCTTTTCTACAAAGATGATTTGTATCTGTACTGCAAATTCAGAACAAGCACATACTACAGATCTTTTGACATTGTGTTTTGTTTATTAACATTTGCAGAGTGTGTACCTTTTGCCTGAATAAATATGAATAGTCGCGAGCGTCGCTGTGTTTGTGTTCGGTGTCTGTGTTTGCTCACTGCCAACAGGACGGCGCCGTTTGACTGAGAACGACAAACTCGACACCCCAAGGGGAGACAGACCTGTTGGTGTCAATGAGTCTGTCAGCTTTATCCCACTAGCCACGCAAACACACACACACACACACTCACACACACACACACACACACACATACACACAAACACACACACACACACTCGCTAAGCTGGAGACGTGTGTCGTAAGTGTGTGACCTTGAGGTTGGGGGTGGAGGCAGAGACGTCCTGTGTTGTCCGACTAGGACAGCAGGACGCAGGTGACCCATGGATGCTACCACGAGGATGTGGTCGTTCCGAAGTGAAACAGGCACCCCCCCCCACCCTGCCCCCCAGTCCATTGTCCCCCTCCCTGATGAAGATCTGACCCGTTCTCCATCGTCCTCCAAGGCTCCATGTGGAGCCCAGCACCTCTGAGGGTATCCCTGACCCTGGCTCTGGCCATGGCCCTGTTAAAGCTTGCAGCAGGTTAAGTCCATTAGCAAAGTGTGCTGGCTGTGCAGCAATGATTGGGATTAGAACTAAGACCTTAATACTTCAGTTGTTCTCCTGGCTGAGCCTCTCCTCCTCCACCACCTCCTCCTCCTCCACCCCTCCTCTCCCTTCTCCCCTCCGTCTCGTCGACCCCGTGGGCTCCCACTCCTCTGCCGTCCCTCCAAGCCTCCAGTGATTCTCACCGCCATGAAGACTGTCCTGGCTCTTCTGCTGCTGGTGACCCTGGCCTGCCACAGTAAGTCTAACCTCGGCTGCACAGCTTGGGTTTGGGCTTGATGACTGTGGGGTTTTTTTTAACAGAGGCTCTATCATTTGGATGGGAGTTGGCGGTTCGAGGGTGAGGTGTTTCGGGAAGGGGTCCGGGTGGGAGAACTTCCAGTCCGGGGGTGCAGCTGGGTTTGTTTTGGGGGGTCCGTGTGTCTTAGTGCTGGGTCAGGAGGGCCCAGGCTGGTGGCTTGGGCTGTGGAAGGTTTGGTCCTTTCCAGAAACAGCAGGATGCAAGATGATTACAGCTCTTCGTCTTTCATAAATGAAAAATGCTGAGTGCTTAGATTGAATTCAGAGGACCACATGTTGTGTATTTGCCGGTAACGGCCTGGCTTTCATTCTCTAATTTGTTTTTTAGACCTGCGTATGTTGATATTAGTCCCAGAGACTCCCTATCCTCTCCACCTCTTCCCCTTCTATTCCACTCTTTCCTCTCCTCCTCTCCCTTCATTTCTCTTCTTACTATAGAGCACTTGAAATCATAAAGGAGTAAATGTAAAAGTCAATGGGATCTTTGTTTCCAGGGGAAACGTGTTGTAGTAAGAAAAAAGAAAGTGTTGCTGTGTATCACAGAGCAGAGAACTAACTAACAGGCCGAGACAGTTTGGTTGTGAAACAGAGGTCCTTCAGGTTGAACCTACTGAAGACATCTTAATGCCTGCTACTTCAAACCCAAACCGGGGTGGGTGGGTGTAAGTGTGCGTATGTGTGTGAGTGTGGGTGTGTGGGGTATGTGAGTGTGTGTGTGTGGGGGGGGGGAGGTGTGTGTGTGTGTGTGTGTGCATGTGTTGTAGAAGAAGAACATTCTGCTTAGTCTCGTCTCAGGTGCTCTCTCTTGTTCCGTCTGCCAAGGCCACGCCCTCAAGTGTCACACGTGCGTTGCGTCCAATGACGATGACTGCAACAAACAAGGCTCCACCTCCTGCCCCCAGTATGCTGATGCCTGCTCCACCATCACAGGGCCCAGTGAGTATACACACACACACAAACATGTAGCTTCTAGGCTAATAATGAGTTAATCAACTAGGTTATGTAGTATACCAGCAGTTCGACTGTTATTTGATTTAATCAGAGGTTTTTCTATTTCACTGCGTGGCAACAGCATGTAGTATTCTCTGCAGACCCTAGAGGTCAGGCTACAGCCTAGGAACAGTGGTTCCTCATGGCAGTTCACTGAAAAGACTAAAATACTTTGAAGTTTTCACAACAAACATGACAAATTGATGTTTCTTAATACTCATTTTTAAGCAGTTTCACTCGTTTCTCTGTGACCAATTAAGAACCTGTGTGTGTGTGTTTGTGTGTGTGTGTGTGCGTGTGTGCGTATGTTTGTGATGGCTCGGGCTTAGCCCTCCTCCTCTCATCTTCTGGGTAACTGGATGAACTCCAAGAAGCTTCTAGCGACCACAGGCCTCTCTGAGAGAAACAGAGAGAGCAAAACCCCAAAAGTTTATGTTCAAAGTCCCACAAAGCCTCTGGAGAAAGAACCGATCCCTGGAGATGAGCCGCGTCTCTAACCCCCTCCCTCCTCTTCCTCTCGCGTTTCAGACACGGTGATGAAGTCATGTTCCTACAAGGCGTTCTGCGAGAAGGGCCACAACGCCAACTCCGGATCCAAGATGGAGTGCTGTTTCAGCGAGGACTGCAACGGGCCCCACAAGAGCCACAGCCATGGGGAGCACCACAACGCCGCTGGTGCCCTGGGCTCCAGCCCCGCCCTGCTCCTGGGGGCTCTCGTGCTGCGTCTGGCCCTCAACAGGGTGTAGCCCCTCCCCTACACCACCGTGTCTGTCTGCCCTCCTCTCTGCTCCCTTCTTATGCGTCATTAAGTCATTGTTTCACTTCTCCACCCAACTATTCTTCCTGTGTCTTTATCCGTCTGTCCATCCATCCATCAATGTATCCATCCATCCTTTCATCCATCTATCCCTCCGTTCATTAATTTATACAGTCCTTCCGTCCAGTGTGTCTAAACTTGTGAGAGAGGGTTTGGCGAACGACCCTTCGTGACGTGGTGAAGTGAGGAATACGTTTTTTAGGTACATGTCCATTTGGTTGGGGTACGGGGGTTCAAGGGGGATTCGAGTAAAAAAGCCTTGTGAAAGCAGGGGGTCAACATGTCAACATGTGAGTGAGTAGGGGTGGGGGGAGGGGGGGGGGCGATAGGGGTGGAAGGAAAAAACTGTCTGGGAGAATACATATTTCTTTCCTCATTAATGCAGTCATTCGTGATTTGTACGGGGGGTTCTGTGTAAAGGTTATCCTGGTCGGTCTATGGCTGGTGTGCACCATCCTGTCTGAGCCTTCTCTGGGTCCCTGGCAGGGCTCCAGTCACTGCCAGACCACTGATCTCCACAGCCCCTCCCCCTGGCTGACTGCTAGCTGACATGTACGCACCACCGTGTTTGATGTTATCAGAGTGAGGCTGCTGTGGTCTCAGTAGACTTCAGGGTGCATGAGGCTGGGTTAGTGCTGAGCTTGCTCTAGTTGGAGAATCCATCCCTTAGCAACAGAAGAATGCTCGCCAGCTAGATCTGACTGGTTAAGAGACTCCAAACATCCCAGAGAGAAAGTATTACTTGCTAACCTTTTAGCATGTCACGTGCTATCATGCAGATGTTTTTGCATGTATGCTTATGTTTGAATAAATTAGCAATTGCACCCTTAATTTTGACCCTGTGATTATTTTCTCCTGTCCGTCTCTGTGTGTGTGTGTGTGTGTGTGTGTGTGTGTGTGTGTGTGTGTGTGTGTGTGTGTGTGTGTGTGTGTGTGTGTGTGTGTGTGTGTGTGTGTGTGTGTGTGTGTGTGTGTGTGCGTGCGTGCGTGTGTGTGTGTGTGTGCGTGTGTGTGTGACTAGTCTGCAGGGGTGGTGGGATGTTGAAAAACGCTCACTTCCTGCACCCTCTCTGTGTCCTTTGCCTTAATTGCCAACCACATGAGGTGAGCTCCCCTCAATAGTTTTCCGCTGCTTGCAGGTGGTTAACCAGTCTAGAACCTTGAGGCATGAGACACACACAAACAGTCTCTATGTATATCTCTCTCACACACACTAGACACACTAGGAGTGATCTAATTTGAACGTCCTGTTTGCCCCGGCCTATAAGACCTGGCCCATGTAGATCTACTTTATGTTTGTTGATCACACAGTCAGGTCTTGTCTCTGGGGTGGCCTGGCTGTGTGCTCAGATTAATCTACTGTTTGTGTGAATGATTACACGGTCTCGACTTAAGTGAAGATATCAGACAGGTTTGGTGAGATCTGTCTCCCGCTCTGTCTTACGAAACACAGAAGGGCTCAGATGCATTACTACACAAAGACGGGCCCTTCCGTCTCACACTACAAAACCGTGAAGGGAGATTCATCGGCAATCGCCATCCTGTTTCACTTCGTGCACTTATTGAATGGATGCGCCAAGTGCCTAGAATGTAAATGTCAGAAATGGAACATGAGCGTTCAGTCCTCATTGACCTAGTTCTCATGATACTGTGCCAAATAGATGATGTAAAGAAGTTGAGAACATTTCAAGTCTTTATATTGCATTAGGCTGTTATCTAAAACAATTGGCTACTGGGCTTCCTCTGTATACTGATAAGAAAATTTCAGACAGACAGTTTTTTTATTCACTAGGGACTGACATAATGAAGAGAGGAGTGCGTTAGCTGCCCTCGGTTCTTCTTGGTTGACAGATAAAAAAAAGAGAGCAAAGCGGATCACATCCGGGGTTGGTTTATTCTAATCGCGAGCCCTTCTACCCGGAAAAAACTTAGACAACTTTCCGTGGCTCGATCAGGCACAGTACATGTCAGAAACATGTCAGCGCCCGGAACGTGAACAATTCGTAAATGTTTGTACGAAAACGTTATTTTTATCATGTGCCCGAGACGCGTCCTATAGAATTAGTATTTTCTATTTTCTAAACCGAAGTGTTTCGGTTTATTGGGTTGCGGCTTACACGGCAACCAACAGAATTTCAGAAGCGGGTAAGTTTATGCTTGTGCGTGTGCGTGGGTGTGCGTGTGTTTGTTTGTTAACGGAGTATGGGAAGGCATGCACCTTCCTCTGTAAGGGTTGTGTGCAGCTGGTGGTGTTTCAGGTCATCAGTCTGAATCATGCATCTCCAGCAGGGTTATGGGGGCGCAAGATGGGGTTCATTAAAAATGAGAAAGCTGGAATCCCACCCAAATATGGTCCATTTGGCTCGTGATGTAGTCTCGGGAGAATGGCAAGATTTAGTAGCAGTGTAACATTGTTTCAGCAAAAAAATTATCTATGGATATAAATTAAGTTAGACTTTTCTGGATCATACGGATCCAAGCCTTGAGTGTGGTTGTCAGACGTCCCATGCAATGCCTGCTAGAAATTGAGACCAAGGCTAATACATGTCTGTCAGTGAGACCAACATGACATTTAACTGTCAGACATAATCGCCGCTGCTGCGGTTAATTCAAACTGATTAGCCGATAACCACAACAGGGTTGTATAGTGTCTCTGTGTTCTGTTTATAGAGTTATCCAAAGTTTAGGGTTGATTAAAAAGACTATCTCTCTAACGAGAGATTTTAATGGGGACTATGTCATAGGATTGACAGCACAAAACACACTATTTATAGTTTGTGTATAAAGTAAACTGGCCTCCGTTATCATGGCTTTATCTCTGCTTGATCAAGCTGTACATTCACTGTTTCGCTTCATCAGAAGCACCACATGAACAAATCCATCAGCAATCTCTCTACTGATCTTCTGTTCAAGATCAAATCTTGTATTTCTAAGTAAATCTAAGTATTTTTCAACTCTCCTCTTCCCTCCCTTCCCCCCTTTCCTCCCTCCTTCCCTCTTCTGGCCAGCTGAAATGTGCGTGTCTGCAGATCTGCAGTGCAGTCTGTAATTTCTGGCTGTGGTAGAGTGCTCAGCTCAGACTGGGTCTGCAGGGTTAGCCTTGGTGCCTCAATAACGTCACATGAAAAACTGCTGAGTGTGTGTGTGTGTATGTGCGCGCGCGTGTTCAATAGATGTACCTCCCATCTCCCAGATGTTGCCCTAACTTGTTTGTCTTCAAACCACCCCATTTTCTCTCTCTGTCTCTCTCCTCTCTCTCTCTCTCTCTCCCTCCCTCTCTCCTGTCAGTGATATGAAGTAGTGTTCCAGGGCAGGATGCCGTACCTGGACAGACTGAGCAGGGTGTGTGGCTTCCTGGACATCGAGGAGCAGGAGAACAGCGGTCGATTCCAGAGGAGGTACTTCATCCTGGACACGCAGGGAAATACACTGCGCTGGTACATGGACAACCCTCAGGTAACACTTTCTCATTCTTTTTCTCCCACCCCCTCCCCCCCACCCCCACACACACACATGGACAACCCTCAGGTAACTCTCTCTCACACACACAACCCTCAGGTAACACTCTCTCTCACACACACACGCATAGTATTAACAGGGGAAGTGATATTGACCGTGATGCGTAATCTTGATCTTGAGTCCAATGTCATGCGTGTGTGTGTGTGTGTACGTGCGTATGTGTGCAGAACCTCCCTAGTGGAGCTAGTGCTGTGGGAAGCCTACGACTGACCTATATCTCCAAGGTAAACTCACCTCACCTTTTCTGACTATGGACTTTGGGTTTTCAGGGAATTATAACTAACCAACCCTATCTCATCTTCCTTCCTTCCTGTCCTCTCCTCTTCCTCTCCTCTCCCACACCCTCCTCTCTGCTCTTCTCCTCCCTCTCTCCCCTCCCTCTCTTCCCCCACGGTCAGGTGAGTGAGGCCACACTGAAACAGAAGCCCAAGACTGAGTTCTGTTTTGGTGAGTCAGTCTTTCTACAGAAAGTAGTCAGACTAGTTTCCAAATCAGACTTCACACAGTGTCCCTGGTTTTTGAGATAATGGAGCTACACACAGACAGAGATCCCTGCCTTTCTAGTCACATGTCCTGGGTGTGTGTCAGTCGTGTCCTAACCCAAGCCTCCTCCCTCAGTGATCAACTCAGTGTCTCGTCGGTACTACCTTCAAGCCAACGACCCGACAGACATGAAAGACTGGGTGGCAGCTCTCAACAAGGCCACCAAGATCACAGTGAGTCACTACAGCACCAAACAGCTACACAAGACACTGTGCTAATGTAATACGGACCTTACACTAACCTTTAACCCTAACTCCTAGACTAGAGGAATCCTGGTTAGCTGTATGGCATTGGGATCTAAAGCAAATAACCCTAACCCTTTTGGACAAACTATCTGAAATGTGTCTGCGTCAGCTCTCAACAGTACAGACTCCTCTAAGCTCCCTGTCCATATCTTCTCCTTATCTCCTTTTAGGGCTCTGTGAATCATTAAGGACACACATACACATTACATCACACACAGGATATTACATCACAGAACAAAACAGAAGCACTCAGGCGGAAGTGCTCTGTGGTCACGATCAACAGTTAGGCCTGGGTGTGTGTACGTTACACACACACACACACACACACAGCCTTATCAGCAGCCTCCCCTTAACAATGAGATGTTGAAAATTGACAGCAGAGTTTCAATGAACTTCATTAGCCATGTGTGTGTGTGTGGTCATTCATTTAGCAGATGTGTCCGTGTGTGTTTGTGTTGCTGTCGAGGGCCTACAGCCTCACATGGGTGTGTTCTTTACCTGCAATGTCACAGGAAATCAGTCTTCTCGCTCACTTTTACTTCCTCTATCATTGCCTCTGCACTCCTTGGGGAAACCCTGTGCATCGGAGGCCCTGCTTGTCACAGGGATGCCTGACAGTGTGTCCAAGTCAAGTTGGTCAGAGAGAGAGGCATTTTGTGTAACAATTAGTGTGCAGTGTTTTTTGTTTTTGTTTTAGTCATGTAAAATGTGTGTGTGTGTGGTGTCTAGGTTCCCAAAGCTGGACCTGTCACCCAACCTAGTCGCGATGTTACCACGGTGACCAGTGATGGAGGGAAGCCACAGCAGGCCTACAGAGCAGAAATTATTGGAGGTGTTGTGGTTCACACCCCTATCTACCAGGTACTGGGCTCTGGGACCGCCACAGTGAGCAGGAGGCCTGGGGTGCTGGTGGTGAAGGTGTAGATGAGATGTGTTGTGTGTGTGTGTTGCAGAACAATGGGGAGGAGTCAGAGATCAGAGAGAGCAAGCCCACCAGGCCGGGGGTGCTACGATGTGGCTTCTGTGTCAAACAGGGAAACGTGGTTCGTTTCACACATACTCTCACACACACACACATGCATGTTTCACATGACCAAAAACTAAACATGTACCCTGTCTTCTTGTGGTGTTGAGATGTGTTTTGGTGACTTGTGTTTTAGAGGAAGAGCTGGAAAAGACGTTACTTCATCCTGGACCACAACACTGTCAGTTACTACAAGTGTGCTTCGGTGAGGTCACAATCTGTGTGTGTGTGTGTGTGTGTGTGTGTGTGTGTGTGTGTGTGTGTGTGTGTGTGTGTGTGTGTGTGTGTGTGTGTGTGTGTGTGTGTGTGTGTGTGTGTAATAACCAGTGCTGGTTCTGTCTCTATATAAGGACAAGGAGCCCCTGAGAGCTGTTCCTCTGAGGGACATCCAGAAGGTCCATGAATGTCTGGTCAAGTCTGGGTTTGTCCACAACTCTCTATTTCCTGCTTGCTCCTTCCTTCTTTACAACCTTAAATAATAGACACAATAGTAGACTATTTTATATATATATATATATATATGCATACTGGATAACTGTTGCTTAAGTGTGTGTGGATGTCTCAGGGACCTACTGACAAGAGACAACCTGTTTGAAATCATCACCAGCTCCAGAATCTTCTACGTCCTCATCACCAGCTCCAGAATCTTCTACGTCCAGGTAAGCTACCTGTTTCCTGCCAGTCATAATGGACCAGGTTCGGTGAAGCTGTTGGTGTGCAGTTGTGTGTGTGTGATGGAGGGTTGGTGGGTCTGTGTATGTGTGTGATGGAGGGATGGAGGGTTGGTGTGTGTGTGTGATGGTGGGTTGGTGTGTGTGTGTGTGTGTGTGATGGTGGGTTGGTGTGTGTGTGTGTGTGTGTGATGGTGGGTTGGTGTGTGTGTGTGTGTGATGGTGGGTTGGTGTGTGTGTGTGTGTGTGTGTCCCATCGGTTGGTCACCTTTGTTTCCTCAGTGCTCTGTTGCTGCTGTGTGGCTGGTTCTCTTTTTAGAGTCAACTGACTGTTTTTAATTTTAAAAACAAGCATAGCACAGCAAGCATAACAACAATAATATCCTAAAGATCCCTCTGGGAGAACAGCCGACTGGGGTCACTCAGTTTAGAGGGAGGGGGGGGGGGCACATGGGCCTGTGTGTGTGTGTGTGTGGGGGGGGGGGGGGGTTGGGGAGTTGGGGTATGTAGTTTAGTTGTACTTCTCAGCATGTTTGACTTGAGTTTCAAATGCTGAGTTTCAAGATGTGTGGGTGCCTGACGTATATGTGTGTGTGTGTGTGTGTGCAGACAGACTCTCCAGAGGACATGCATGGCTGGATCGGAGATATCCAGATGAAGATACAGGACTTTAGAGGCCCTCCAAAGGTAAGAGGCATTTCTCTATTTCCACGCACTCTAAAGTCTCTGCTTTCTCCCTGCCCTCTCTTTCGTCTCTCTCTCTCTCTCTCTTTCTCTTTCTCTCTCTCTATCTCTCTCTCTCTCTCTCTCTCTCTCTCTCTCTCTCTCTCTCTCTCTCTCTCTCTCTCTCTCTCTTTCTCTCCCTCTCTTCCTCTCTCGAATCTCACTCTCTCTTCTCTTTCTGCTCTCTCCGTTTTCTCACACTGTGTGTCTCTCTACCCTCTCTGTGCTCCCTTCCCTTCTTGTGTAACCTTTGTTGCAGGAAGCTCAGTGATGTTTCCTCTTTCTGGGACTGTTGTGTTGGTGTGGGGCTTCGTTGTGCAGGGCATTGAAATCCAAACACACAAACATGCCCCTGGAGACCGAGCCTGAGTTTCCCCTGGCAACCATGTCCTTCTTTCCTTGTGTCGTCTCCTCCTCTCATCAAAAAAAAATCAATAGTCATGAAAGTAAAACAGTACACCCATCCGTGAGAAGGTCTTGTTTGACACTCCTCTCCTCCTTCTCTTCCTCCTCTCTCAGGGATCTGGGTTCAAGCATGGCCCCTCACTGTGTCAAAGCGGTAACCGGGCCACCCGCTCACGTCCTCAAGGGGAGGACAGGAGACCCCCCCTGGTGAAGTCCTGCTCAGTAGCCCCAGGCTGGCAGCCCTGGACACCCCTACCCCAGCGAACGACCTCCACTCTGCCCACGATGGACCAAGAGCACACCTTCAGCTCCATGCCCTCTCGCTCCTCCACCTCCTCTTCCTCCTCCTCCTCCCTCTCCTCCTCCTCCACCTCCCTCTCCGCCCCGGCCCCGGCCCCTGGCCCCGGCGTGCCCCGCACGGTGGCGGCAGCCCTGGGTCAGAAGATGTCCCTGGGATCGGTGGGGGACCCGGCAGGCCCAGCGCCGTCTGGTGGTCGCAGGAGGCATCACTCCCAGCCGCAGCCTCCCAGCCGCAGCTTCCCCTACGTCCTGGACGAGGACGGGGTCCGCACCACCGACGTCTAGCGCCGGTCAAGTGCCCTCGCTTGAAGACTGTTATGTGATAGTGACTGATAGAGATGAGAGAGAGAGAGACTCCCTCCTTCCTCTGTTGTGGAACGGTGGTGTGTCTGCTGGTCTGGCCTGCTGCTGTGGCCCCCTGGTGGCAAGGTGGCGTCGAAAAGTGGGTTTCGGGCAGTGTTCCGGGACAGTCTATGAAGGGGAGGGGTGAGGGCAGAAAGAGGGTACCACTGGGAGGGGTAAACGGGGGGCCTGGAGTTATTTGAAGGCCCGGACTGTGAAGGGGTACGTTGTTTTTGTACGATTTCCTTTGAAAACTTGAATGTCCTCCTTGGTCGTTGTCCCAAGGTATAGTATGCCTTAATGATTGTCTAACAAACTAACACATTCTGTCTTAGCCTTAGTTATGTAACCTGGTCCGCCCATGCTCCAGAAAGCCTAGCCAATCATTTATTTGCTGCCAGGAATGTAATCTACTCACAATCGTCATGGTAACCTACAGTAACAGTTGATCAGCTAGCTGTTCGATTCATCCTAAACTTGCTCTCTCTGCTTTTTATTGTTTTGTTTTTATCAGAAAGAAGAACTTGTCTCTGGTGTAATATATAATGTATCTTTTCTGGTTTTCACATTTTGACCTGCTTTATTTCTTTGGCTTTGCTTGTCTGAGTTGCCACAGGAACTGTGAAACCCACCTTGGTGCTTTATATGGGTCCACTTGGTACCTTTGCCTTGTCAGACACCTGCTGGTGCTTTGATTGGTTAACTCGGTTAGTTGTTCAGAAGCTGTTCGCACGACAGGGTCCACTGTGCTCGTCAGTATTGCTTTTGGCCTAACCAAGTACCTAGCTGGCCTCCATCTTGTCTCTTCACGTTCAGAAACGCATTCGATCACCTCCGCGAAACCACTGCTTAGGCCGAACGCTGAAGCAATGCTAGCAGTTCAGTGGCAATCATGGTTGGGACCTCAACTGTGGCGTGAATTTGATCAGTTGAACGTGGTGAGATATTAAACAAATTCACTTATCTGACTGTAATATTGATCAATGTGTGTTTTATGCACAATAAATAATTACGGCTTTTTAATGAATGAATATTGATAAGCTACATTATTTCTTTCTTTGTTTTGGGTTATTCAAGTTCACCTGCAGGAACTTGACACTTCAAAGCCCAATTCCACTACGGGGTTCCTATGGGTTGAAACTGATTCAAATTAAAGTTTGTTTTTACATACTTTCTAGACCCTAAAGGAGCCTATACAGAAGTTTAGACCACTTCAAACACACACACGCACACACACTGACCCTTCCAGAGGCTGTGTTAAGTGAAGTATTTCACACCCCCGTCCCTCCGGAGCTAGTGACCCATCTCTAAGTCAGGCCGCTTCCCTGCTCCCCTCTCTCCTCCAGACCCGTCTCCCCAAGGCCTCGCTCAGACCACCAGAGCGGCGTCCGGACTGAAGGTCTCCTGCGGAGCTCTGCACAGCTGTGAAAGGCCCTGAGAGACCAGGAAATGTCAACTGTGTGGTGACATGAGCCTTGAGCACGCTCCAGTCAGAGGGCCCTCCAGCACCAGAGAGGTACCCAAGCATGAGAACCTTTTTGAAGCCTTAAAGACAACGGTCAGCCCGGCGCTGATTAAGAGAGGGTGAGGGGTTATGAAGGGGGGAGGCGAGGGAGGTGAGGGGGGCTTCACAAACCACCTGTGTCTGTGCACTTCCGTATTTTGTGTGTTTGTGTGTGTCTGCGCATATCGTAAGCCTGTGTCTGTGCCAACATTTAAAGGTCACCTGTCAGAAATGGCACCTCTTGTCTAACTCTAGTGAGTGACAGGTTGCTCTGAGGGCAGTCTTGCAGATGTTGGCGTCCTAAATGTTAATTTTCCCACATGGACGCCTTTCTGCTGCAAGTTGCCAAGCCGTCTTGGTCTCACGTCTTTATAGGCTCAGAGAATGGGGAGCAAGGTAGAGGGTAGAGTTGCTGTGTTCTCCAAATCTTCCTTTGCATGCCATGCAAAATTGTCAAATCTATTACACTGTTAAAGATTTGTATTGTGAAGTATAGGGTCGATGCACGGTCAACTTTTCAGTTATTCCACCCGACGGACAGCAAGGTAGCGCGGATTTATGTTGTCTGTATTGACTGAAGTCTACCGCTAGAGGAGGCTACAATTCACCAGACGGCATTGAGTTACATGACTCGTTTCTCAGGTTTCTACAGTCTGCTTTGATGCTTGACGACTGAAGTGTGATTACGCTACAGACACGGAGAGATGCAGAGTGGGGGTTGGAATGTAATTGGCTCTGTGTGATGTGATTGTTTGCAGAGGAGTTCGTTGACCTTGACCTCTATTGCATACTCACACACTCCAAACATAGGTTACACCCCGTCCAACTTCTGACATTTGATCAGTTAAGTCTGCTGTGTTAGTATGACAAAGCCATGCAAATGCATCTATTTAAGTAACTCTAAATATATAAAATACTACAATATAAATTCAAATTGTTTCCCCAAAATTACATGTTATTGTAGCTACTTTGGAATGTGCCTTTCTTCGGACTTTTTGGTTTCAAGAATAACACCCTGGGGTTAAAGATGCTGCACATGCTTTTGTGGGGGGGAAAAGTCAACGACACAGTAAGGTAGGTCACTAGAATTTGATGGTTCAATGCATTAAAGATGATGTATTATCATATTGGCATTATCAAATGACTTCAACCTTGCGCGCTTTCAAATTTAAAAAATTTGCATTCCCACACTTATTCCTCAGACCTATTTTAGAAGGCCGGTAGAATAATTATTACTTTTAATACACATTTGAATATACCGTATTTATGTATATAGACATGGAATAACTTTAGGTCTATAGCCGTATCCATGATTATATAAAATAATAATAATTTTGTTTTATAATATTACTCAAGTCAGTAATGATGGACATGATACTCGCATTACATTGTTTAAATATGAATGTAATAATATGCTATTTAAATATATAAACCCGTATTTGAAAACGGGTTAGTCTTTGGAAATGATTGACAGTTAAGAAAATCATCGGCAAAATTTTAATTGTACAGTTGTCAGATTTACCATGACATAGGTATACTGTATTTAAGCATTTGGGCCACACATTTGGGTCAGAGATCTGATGTCAAGAAGTAATGTCGAGTGAATAAGCTTTTATATAGTAGTCTATCTTTGGTTTTTATAGTGTACTACGCCGAAAAACATATGGTCTGTAACATTGTTCGGTGTCATTTAGCTTGTATGTCCGTCAGCGAGGTCAGTCTTGTGATGTGCCTTTGGTTTGTCTATAGCAGACCGAGGCTTGATATAGCATCATTATGAACAATCCCCCCCACAATCACCACACACGCGCCCAAACACACACACCCACACATACACCCACACACACACAGCGCATTTCCTATCCCCATGTCACTTCGAGACTGCCCTCTGCCGAGAAACATAGCCTAGACTATTGCTCCACATGACCGTTGAGGACTATTCTAGCCCACAGATCTGCGATCTTTGATGAATGTACCAGCGCACACTTACCAATTGAACAAGGTAAGAAGTCATTTAGTTTCTAGTTGAATGTTTCAAATTAAGTATGTGATATGGAAACGATGGGAAGATATCTGTAACCTATGGCAAAGCATTTACCGGAGAACGCCTTGCGCGTAAAGGGCGCGGGACTGCATGTTTGTATACAAATTCAGACAGAATTACGCGCAGGGTGATGCAAATACCTCATCGACGGCAGTCAATAAAATAAAAAAGCACAATAGGCTACTGACAACGGAAAGAATAATGAATAGGCTCATTGAATTTTTAAAATCAATGTGCTATGTTTCCAGTGCAAACCTCCCAAAATGTGGACATAACCTCACATCGACGGGTAGAGACTATTGGGTTTTTATTTCTATTCACGTGTGTGAATAGAAAGGCTGTGAGGCTTGAACTGCTGGAAGTTATGAATTTTGGCGTCAAATTCATTTCGCTGAACGGAGACACCCGAATTCGACCGAAAACCATAACGCTTACCTCCCGCTGACCCCTTCAACTTTCAACTCTGGATGACTGCGCGCCACCGATTTATTCTCTGGATAACCACAGTAATCCAGTCAAAATAATGCACGCGCATTGTAACGAAACGCTGCAACACACTTGGTTGACAACTAAATATTTTTTTACTTAATTCCATGGCTGAAATAGAGATATTGTTTGAGAAGGAGATCGAAGGAGAGCGACCAAGCGGCCAATTAAATCCGTTAAAATATTAAAAATAAACCTATAAAACTAGGCCTATTGTATAGGAGGGATATGTAAAGAGAAGGCGGGTTGAACGGAAGGCGTCGAGCATTTGCGTCGATTTGAAATGTGTATACAGTTTGACGGCTTAAGATGGGGGTGGGGACTGGAGAGGGTTGGAATGCTTTGAAACAGATCTTTGTTGATTTGAAGAGAAAATAGGCCTACTAAGGCATCTCACTTCGTCTCTTGGAGTGGACAGGGTAACGAGCGGTGACAGTGGTGGACCGGATTGAGGAAGATATGCCATGGAAAGACGTCTGACAACAAGCAGGGGTAGCAAAAACAATCATAGGCTATTTGTCTTTAGCCTAATTTTACATTGACTGAGTTTAGATCATTTGTTGATGTAGGTCTAGGGATTTTGGTGACGCTGCAATCTAGGAAAATGTGCTGACAGGATACCGTGGCGTGTACTGTACCCTGTTTTAAGGGAATATAGCTGTGGAGGCGCGTCTGGAGGCTGGGCCTCAGGTAGGCCTCAAAACAAGATGTGACAATGTGTGCAAATGAAGACACCAACCATGCTTTTAAATGTTGCCTACGTGTAAAATGTTTGGCATTTTACAAACCAGCCGGAGAACAATCACCATAAATATAACCAAACGAAAACGGGCTAGCCTTCTTCAAATTATCAAACTTACTATTTAATATTGTTAGGCTATATTAAAACAGCAATATGCATGTCGATTAAAATAACAATCTGTATGCATGTTAATATTAATAATCGTAATAATGTTATTACTATGTGTATCAGTGCTGTACTTTTTTTCTTGCTAGTAATATACACGTATTTATGGTATAATTTTTGTATTTAACCTTAGACTGTTTACTTCTATTTTTGTGTTTATAGTGGGCTTGTAGAAATGTAGTATTATTATGATATGCTACTACTATTATTGTTGTTGATTTAAGGTGTACTTCTTGATAGAAAAAACGTTTCAACAAATTATTGTAACAGTTAAATATTAATATTTTAAACTAACATCAATATTGTCACACATTAGTCATTCCATTTGTTCCAATATTAGGTCATATTTTAATCATCAATGCAAACGTGAAACCTTTTAAAACCTGGATTTTGCTCGTCCAGGTATTTGCAGTATGATAACCAATGTCCAATGTTTTAAAATCATGTCAGCATATCATCCAGATTTCAAATATTTAGATAGGCCTGCCATCAAACGTTCATACTAGACTATTTCAATAGTTTGCAAACATGTGGTGTGTGTGTGTCCTGTCAGTGAGTCCCGCGGCATCAGTTGAGTGTGATGGCTAACGGCGGAGACTCGTTTGGCCTTCCGGAGCGCGCAGACACAGACTGCTCGGACACACCAAAAGAGAATAAACCAGAGAATCAGACGCGCGTGTCCTCACCTCAAACCACCTGCGCACAACAGGTAAGAGCAGAGATCCATGTAGGCCCAACTACGCCCATGTGAATATGGTGCCGCCATAGCACGTTAAAGGCTCGTTTTAGTTTTTTCAAAACAAAAGATTAAATGCAAGTTAATTAAGGCGATAAAGGAAATTAAGGAACATGTTTTTCGTTATTTAGCCTACCACAGTTTGTGTCAGTATAGGCAAAAATAAAATAGAAAAAATGAAATCACAGTCCAATGTTTGTTGACTCAAGTTGATGTTGCTAACACAAATATGACTAATTTATAAGGCATAAAAAGCATACTTTTAAGAAACAGATGTACAGTGTATTTCTTTTTTCTTTAACAGGGAATGGAGGGAATCAAGGTGTATCTCCATGAGCGCGAACTCTGGACTAAGTTTAACGAGGTTGAAACTGAAATGATTATCACGAAGGCGGGAAGGTAAGCCATTGCTCGTTACAAAACTTAAATAAAATGTAAGATATTACTTAATATATCTCTCATCGTGTGAGTCAGCACGTCACTTTCTTGGCTGTATAACCTATAGGTTTTTACCCAAGTTGCATGATTATGTAAATACAGCTTTTTACAAAAGTTTTTGTAAAAACAAAAAACTTGATTTTATCAACAATTCCCAAATCTTTAATTAGTCTATATAATGTTCGTAACATAGGCATAAGTAGCCTATAGACTAGATCATCTGGGATGTTCGTTTTCTTGTCAACATATTTATTCGTGATATCTTTCGTTTACAGGAGGATGTTTCCCAGCTACAAAATAAAGGTCACAGGGTTAAATCCCAAAACCAAGTACATTCTTCTAATGGACATTGTTCCCGCTGATGACCATCGCTATAAATTTGCTGACAATAAGTGGTAAGATATTTAAGCTATCAAATCTATTGGATCACATTTTTACAATGCTTTTTCTTCTGGCATGATCGGTTGACTAATTGGAAACTCAAAACAACGCCTGATGAAGGATAATAAATGGGAGGTATTAGATAAACATGCGTGTATATTTGTAATAGTTTACATTTGGGCCTATAGGTCTACCGCTGAAACTGTTGTTCGTGTTTTTGTGCAGACCGCTGTCAATTTACAACATTTCAAAGCAAAAAATAGCTTTGGTAAATTGAGAAGAGCTGCAGGTGTGTGAATGCTATGGGTCAGGCAAGGGGCAAAATGTGACATCGCTGTGGTGATGTCCTTGTGCCTCCTGGAGCCCTGTGGCCTAGTTCCCCGTGAATGCCCGATGCCCTCGTGCCCCCTGTCTCTGCCCGCGAGTTCAATCGCAGTGCTGAGGGTTCATTAGTCGGACAGCCGTGGATTAAAACGTCCTATTCAAATCAGCGGAGAGTATACAAATGACATTTTCTAAGAAAGCTGAGATTTATCAATGCGAATTGTGGTAATTATAAATATGAACAATATCGAATAATCTCGATAAAACTAAGAATTTGGGGATTTTGAGGAGGTTCTGGTAAATAGTCTGTGAGCGCCTTTTACGCTGAACGCGAATGGGTGGATATATCCCCAAGGGATGTCATGTTACAGTAGCCTATGTCCTCTAAATATCCGCAGAGCGTGCTGTTTTCTCTCTTTGACTGTAGCGTTAAGGTTTAATAAATAAGTTTGCCGATTTGCAGTTCAGTTACCTTTTCACATTGTAAACAAATGAGACATGGGATATAAGGCACCACATAGCACAACCATGTAGGCCACTGTATTTACATATAGGCTACATTCATTTCGACTTTTTGTTTGACCTCTGTAAAGGTGAATAGTTTGAAAATGATGCGACCAAGTGTCCCAAGTGATCGGCCGACTGAGCCCGAGACATGTGCATTAAGCAGAACCTTTTCGGTTTGATTTTGTGTTTGTAGCGTAGGCCTATAATGGCCATAATGTAACAGAAACGTGCCAGCTGCTGCTCTCCAGGATAAAATCCTTGAGCATACAGATGTTATTATCGGAGAGAACTCTTCCACAGCTGGCGGGCAGCGCAGACCTACTCATACTTTTAAGTAACAATGATGTGCCTCAAAACAGTAGTTGGATAGTTTGATCAATATGTATTATTATCTGACAAATAGGGTTGAAGCGGCTCTGCCCTGCATGAGTGTGACAGCGCGCGGGGAGAGCGCAGTTCACGAACGGGTCAGACCCGGGACAACTGACAGTCTGCGCGAAAATGACTGACCCCATTCTCTTACATCGTAGGTCGGTCACTGGGAAAGCTGAACCTGCGATGCCGGGGAGACTTTACGTGCATGCAGATTCTCCCGCCACAGGCGCGCACTGGAGCCGCCAGCTAGTGTCCTTCCAGAAGCTCAAGCTCACTAATAACCACCTGGACCCGTTCGGTCACGTGAGTGATTCGGCCTAACTTATGTTACTGTAACAATAGAGACAATCATTCATGTGTAGGCCTACACAAAATGTGGTGTGCCGTAATTTATGTTAATTCCATATTAAGCCTGTGATAGAGGGCCTTGTATAGTAGACAGCAAACCAGCAGAAATGATTTCAAAGAAATTTCAGGCCATTAGCTAATGGCCATGGCTGGTGGGACTGTCACAGCAATTAAGCTGAGGCTAACACACACACACACACACACACACACACACACACACACACACACACACACACTCACACACCATAATCGCACACTTATGTCAATACCCATAGAATTGCCACAATGGCAGTGAGGCCTGTTGTTTGTGAAGTAAGTTGATTTCAACATGCAGGGTTGAAACTCTTATAATTTCCCCATGGTGTTTGTAATTCCGTTTTTTTTCTGTTGGTCAATTTATACTGATTCTATTACAGATTATATTGAACTCCATGCACAGATACCAACCCCGCCTTCATATCGTGAAAGCTGATGAAAACAACGGATTTGGATCGAAGAACACCGCGTTCTGCACACACGTGTTCTCAGAGACTGCCTTCATTGCAGTGACGTCATACCAAAACCACAAGGTATGGCTCTACTAAAAGCATGCATGTTTGTCCAAACCAGTGCTTTCAAATGTAGACATGTTTGATATCCTTGTTAAATATCACAAATGCTTCTTGTAATCGCTTGTTGAAATGATTCGTATGGAATACTGGCATGTACTGAAGTATCAGGGCTCATTTGTTCAATCAGCAGGCCCGTCTTCAGCCACTGGTCTAATACACAGTGTCAGGTTATTTACTCAACTTTCTGTCTCTGTCTCTCTTCCTCTCTCTCTCTCTCTCTCTCTCTCTCTCTCTCCTCTCTCTCTCTCTCTCTCTCTCTCTCTCTCTCTCTCTCTCTCTCTCTCTCTCTCTCTCTCTCTGTCTCTCTCTCTCTCTCTCTCTCTCTCTCTCCTCTCTCTCTCTCTCTCTCTCTCTCTCTCTCTCTCTCTCTCTCTCTCTCTCTCTCTCTCTCTCTCTCTCTCTCTCTCTCTCTCTCTCTCTCTCTGTGTCTCTCTCTCTCTCTCTCTCTCTCTGTCTCTGTCTCTCGCTCTCTTGCTCTCTCTGTGTGTAATGTGGCAGATATGACCTCGTTCTTTTCCTTGTTCATCTATGTTATTGTTCCAGCATGTAACGCAGTGTGTTCTGTTCCCCAGATCACACAGCTGAAGATCGAGAATAACCCGTTTGCTAAAGGCTTCAGAGGGACAGAGGACATGGAGCTTCACCGTATGGCCAAGATACAAGGGTGAGCACAGCTCTCTCTCTCTCCTCCTCTCTCTCCTCCCCTCTAACCTCCCCTTCTCTCTCCTCTCTCTCTCTCCTCCCTCTCTCTCTCCTCCTCTCTCTCCCTACCTCCCCTTCTCTCCCCCTCTCTCTCTCCTCCTCTCTCTCTACCTCCCCTTCTCTCTCCCCTCCTCTCTCTCCTCCTCTCCCTCCCTCCCTTCCTCCCCTTCTCTCTCTGCCTCTCTCTCCCTCTTCCTCACCCTCTCTCTTTCACTCTCTTTCACTCTCTCCCTCTTGTCCTTCTCCGTCGCCTCTACCCGTCTGTCTCTCTCCCACTCCGTCTCACTTCCACCCCACCCCCCCGCTCTCAGGCCTGATTTAAGGCAGCCCACTTTACAGTTGAACAGCAGTGGTTATGATGGAGTGCAGATGGTCCCCATCTGACCCCCCTCCCTCTGTGATGACATGCAAGTGTATGAATCAGACTGCAAGGTAGAGATCTCAGCCCCTTCAGCTAGGCTATCTGGGAACAGTACTCCAACTCTCCCTGGAGTTTATTCCTATGCAAGTGACTATCTTAATTGTGTCTGTACCTGTGTTCTTGCTCTGTGACTTTAGAAGGTACCAGAAACACCTTTGTATGTTATGTTTCTGAGTGTGGCTCATGGTCGCACCTATTATTCCTGAGGCAGGCCATGCGAAAAGTTGAGGCGGTCGCTAATGTAGTAATGTCATGGCTGTTAAGTGTTGGTCCTAATCTCAGCTGATGTGCTAAATGTGTCAGGCGGTGTAGAGGTGGGTGTCACGAAGAGATAGTGTCACATTGTGGAAAAGGGGGTTGATACAGAGGAGGTGACAAAGGTGGAGAGAAGAGGTGAGATGGAGGAGGGGGTGGGGGGACGAGAGGGGATGGAAGGGGTGAGATGGAGGGGGTGAGATGGAGGAGGGGGTGGGGGGGACGAGAGGGGATGGAAGGGGTGAGATGGAGGGGGCGAGATGGAGGAGGGGATGGGGGGGACGAGAGGGGATGGAAGGGGTGAGATGGAGGGGGCGAGATGGAGGAGGGGATGGGGGGGACGAGAGGGGATGGAAGGCGTGAGATGGAGGGGGCGAGATGGAGGAGGGGGTGGGGGGGACGAGAGGGGATGGAAGGGGTGAGATGGAGGGGGTGAGATGGAGGAGGGGATGGGGGGGAGGGAAGGCCGGAGTAGTGGAGTGGCCGAGAGGGGGGAGAGAGTCCTGGGTTACAGTGGGTCTCTGGTTGTTTGAGGGGAGAGAGGCGAGCGGGGCAGAGTCTATCTGAAGTGACATACGGCCACAGACTTATTTTTAGATCGGCACATTATCTCACAGCACAGTGTGTGTATGTGTGCGTGTGTGTGTGTGTCACAAGTGGATGAGAGGCAGAGAGACACTGCCCACTGTTTCCTGCATAGCACCGAGGTCAATGAGATGTCACAGTGTACAGAGAGAGAGAGAGAGAGAGAGAGAGAGAGAGAGAGAGAGAGAGAGCTATACATTCAAGGAAAAAAATTAAAATATACTTTACAGATTTCATAGTAGTGGGAAAGATTTTGTTCATTTAGTTCCTTTCTAAATGACAGTGTGTCAAATTTAGTTATGGTCTATTTTAAACTATAATACCAAAAACATACCTCACAGGCATTAAGACCATCTGTGTTGGTCAGGTTTTTAAACATCCTTTTTTCCCTACATCCCCTCGGTTCCCCTCCCTCCCAGTAAGGACTACCCAGTGGTCCCCCGCAGCACAGCGCGTCAGAAGGCTGTATCCAGGGGGAGTCCTTTCAAGGGGGACGGCAGGGGCCTCGGTTCCCCAGAAGGGCTGGGAGCTCCGTTTCCCTGTGAGAACTTGGTGAGCGGAAGCCCCCAGGAGCTTCCCACCTCCCCTTTGGCCCCCTACGGACTCCCCCATCCTCACCAACAGGCCTACCACTGCACCAAGAGGACAGGTGTGTAGCCTCTACTGTCAGCACATTTGAACAGTGAAGCCGTTGGCAAATGCTAACTGGCTAATCGTTTGTATGTTGTGGGAATTGCTTAAAAACAACAGCGTTGCTCCTGTGTTCAGTCATTTACATTTAGTCATTTAGCAGACGCTCTTATTCAGAGCGACTTACAGTAAGTACAGGGACATTCCCCGAGGCAAGTAGGGTGAAGTGCCTTGCCCAAGGACACAACGTCATTTGGCACAGCCGGGAATCGAACTGGCAACCTTCTGATTACTGGCCCGATTCCCTCACCGCTCAGCCACCTGACTCCTCATGATTGCGTGTCTCTTTTTCTATCCACAGCGGACGATGGCGGTTCTGCAGGAGACCAGCAGCATCTGTACAGGAAGTCTTTTATCGAGAGTTCTAGTGAAGACGAATCCTACTACCGCCCTGCTCCCTACCCTCCTCTCCTCCCCCCTCCCCCCGGGCTGCCACACCAACACCAACCCCCCTTGGGACTCTCTGGTTCCCCTTACAGCCTGGAAGGGGGACAGCGCCAGGCGTGCATGTTCGCAGGTTCGGAGCCCAGGCTGGAGGATCTGAGCTGTACGTCTTGGTCCTACGGATGCCCTTTGACCCCTGCCATGACCCCTATGGACCCCTACCCCACCTTCGCTTCCCACACCCCCTACAGCTCCAGCCCTAGGGGCTCTCGGCTCAGCTCTGCAGCCCACCAGGGTTCCCCTCCGCTGGGGGAGTCTCTCTCGCACGACCCCTACCAGACTCAGACCTCAGGACCGCCCGCTCAGACCCCCCAACACCCCCACAGCAGGCAGCTTAGCCCACACCTGGGAGAGTACCCTGGCTACTCCACTAACCTCACCCCTCCCCTCTACCACACACTGGACACACACAGCAGGGGAGGACTCCCAGAGTGGAGTGAAGCCACCTGATTGGACCAGAAGTCTGTTCGGTAACAGGGCAAAGACTTTTGATTGATGGTTAGGGCTTCTACGGTACATCTGTCACTCACATGACAGCCTCGGTACTATCCTGATGAGAGATTGCAGTCTGTCGGCGAAGTTGACAGTGTAAAGTGTGCCCAGTCCTATGCTTTGTGAAGAGATATCGATTGCTGTTTGTGGTCCCCCCCCCTCCCCTGTGCTTCATGGATCATGGGAGTGTCACAGTTAATTCCTTCCCCCTTTGACTCGGAAACCCTGCGCTCGTAGGAACCTACCACAGTGGAACCTGCGACCCTGGAGGCCGAAGAAAAGAGCCCCCTTATGGATCAACATCTCTTATGTGTGTAATGAATCCCAGCTGAGGGATGCAAACGTTTGCACTCCAAACTCGGGTTATCCTGTCCAGAAGTCCCTCAGTGTTTTTTTTGTGGTTCAGTTTAACTTTGTGACATCAGTCCTCGTCCTACCCCCCCCCCCCCCCCCCCAGCAAACTGAACCCTTCTCCTGACCCGTATATATCCAGTGTGGTGCTGTGTGCTGTCAGTAGACAGTGTTCCTATCCAGCCATGCTTCTTATACTGTAAAGTAAATTAGCTCAGTTTTCACAGCCCAGCCTGAGGGGAAATTGATTTCTACCGTTGTGTGCTGAAGCAATGCCATCTGTTTGTGTGTGTCTGTACTGTACATGTGTGTGTGTGTGTGTGCGAGAGAGAGAGCGAGCGAGCGAGCGAGCGAAGGTTTGTGAGTGTGCATACGCGTGTGTGTGTGAATGTCTACAGTATATTTGCACAGTGTGTGTGTGTGTATCTGTTGTGTATTTGTGTGTGTGTGTGTGTGTGTCAGCTCAGCTCAAGACTGCTGTGTATTCATTCCCAGTGAGACAGGCTACAGTGGCTGCAGGCGCTACACCAGAGAGATAAACAGTTTGTTTAGACCATGCCAGGGGGGGGTGGGGGGGGGGGGTGCAGGACCTGAACACACTGTTCCCCGTGCATTCTGGGTAACTGCACATTGCAGCGTCACACAGCTGTCACCGCTGTCCTCTCTGTCACCCCAAACCGACCAATAAAAACTGTACTCCGTCCAGAGCTAGCCAATCAAAGCTCTCCAGTTGTATCATGTGTTTGTTGATGAATCATTCATGAGATCAGTATAAGCTCTTGGTAGTTAGAAGGCTCTCCAAAAGGAAATGTTTTTTTGGGGGGGGATGTACATCATGTCCTCCAGTGACCGCAAAGGATTTACGCCTGTCTCTTACTGAAATCCTAATTGGCCCACTACCCCCACCCCTGCCTCATCTACTCCCTGCCTCCCTAACTGCCCCCTGTGGTGCTAAAGCGATTGGCCTTCTTATTTTCTATCCATCTCATTGTCTCTCTATCTCTCTCTCTTTCTTTCTTTGCCTCTCTCTCTTTTTCTCTCTGACATAATCCCAGACATTATATTGAAGGCTCAAACACGATGAAGTTTGTTGATCTTACCGTTTGTAAGGATCCCTGAGATGTAGTGCTAGTTTGTTTTTGTACGACCTACATGTTTCAGAACGACGCTCTCCTTCATGTGCTGGTATACATGGCCAGTTGTCCATTATGCACTCTGATTAAGGACCTACTGGTGCACACACTGGTGACAGAACGCGGCAGGCAAAGAAGGCACGTGTGTGTGCGTGTGTGTGTGTGCGTGTGTGTGTGTGTTTGGAGATGTGGGTGTGCGCAATCAATTGAAAAGGTCTTTCCAGGAAGTGCTTTTTGTTTATTATTGTTCTTGTTTATAGTATTTATTAAAATGTCTTTTGTTAGTCTAGTTCTGTGGTGAAATTGTTAACTGATAGTGTTTGAGGTGTTTTAAAGTTATTATAAATATTTGTTTCTTGCTCCTCCCTTCCTTCCCTATTGGCCACAGCCTGTCATAATAACTGAGTTGTTAAATATTCCATTCTGATGTACATAAACACGAATTTATACATAGAACTGAAATAAATATAAGAGCATTTTGAAAATTCCGTCTGTTGCCCTGGACCTTTTTCCCCTGCATGCAGGAACCTGATGTAGAAGCATTGCGTTCCCAGAGGGTTATTTAAAGGACGCTCAACACCTGATAAGAAAGTGACACTCTACCAGTTACATGGCAGTTTATCGGTCCCGCTGTGATGCAAAGACATCCTTCCACTTGTCTGTAAAGGCCACATCATAAGATCATCTGGATCATTCATCTGCTCTAGCTGTTATTGGCTCCTACCACCAAGAGGAACTCTGGGAAGGGAAGAGGACTGGGAGAGGAGGGGGTCTCTCTCTCTCTCCTGGAACCTCTATGGTTGGTGCTCGCCTGACCCCCGACCTGCCCTGTCAACGCAGATAAAGAGGTTTGAACTAAACAGTGTGTGTGTGGTATGTGTGTCCGCTCTGTGTGTGTGTGTGCCCTGTGTGTTTGGATGTACCCTGTGTGGTGTGTGTGTCCTGCGTATGTGTAAGTGTGTGAGGCTGTGTGTGTGTGGTGTGTGTCATGCTTGTGTATGAGTGTGTCTGTGTGTGTGTGTGGTGTGTGTCCTGTATGTGTCCTGTACACTGTATGACTATGTTTAGCCTGTGTTCTGCTCCTCTCAACCGTCTCTGGAGGAGGGGATCCCTCTCTGAATTGCTCCTCCCAAGGTTTCTTCCATTTTTTTTTCTCCTGTTGAGAGTTTTTTGGGAGTTTTTCCTTGTCTTCCTTGAGGGTTTAGGTTGGTTGCCTGCCTCTCCCCTCCCTCTCTCCCCTGTCCCTCTCCCCTGCCTGCCTCCCTCCCCTGTCTCTCTCCCGTGCTCCCCTCCCCTGCCTGCCTCTCTCCCCTGCCTGCCTGCCTCCCTCCCCTGCCTCTCTCCCCTGCCCCTCTCCCCTGCCTGCCTCCCTCCCCTGCCTCTCTCCCCTGCCCCCTCCCCTGCCTGCTTCTCTCCCCTGCCCCCTCCCCTGCCTGCCTCTCTCCCCTGCCTGCCTGCCTCCCTCCCCTGACTCTCTCCCCTGCCCCTCTCCCCTGCCTGCCTCCCTCCCCTGCCTGCCTCCCTCCCCTGCCTCTCTCCCCTGCCCCTCTCCCCTGCCTGCCTCCCTCCCCTGCCTCTCTCCCCTGCCCCTCTCCCCTGCCTGCCTCTCTCCCCTGTTTCTCTCAGACACAGTGGGGTCAGGGGTTAAGCAGGCGGCTCTTCAGAAGCTCTGGTCCTCCTTAACCCTTTGTCTCCATCATGCGCCAGTCTGCTGAGAGTGGAGACCCCCAGACAGCTCCCAGGGGCCCCTCCTCGGTTTCATCAGAAGATGGATCACGTCTGTGCTACATCAGCAGCACAGCGCGAACCTCGGATGAGCGATACGATTGCGCGTATATTTATATGTTGTGTGCATGCGGATGTGTGTGTGTGCGTGTGTCTGCGAGTGTGTGTGTGTGTACATAGAGGGTTCGGTCCAGCTGTTCCAGTAGACTCTCCCAGATACACTGGTCTGACCAAAGACAGATGAGCCAAGTGATCAAAGACCCTAAGTGGTGCTTATCATTATCTCTCTACCTCCCCCCACACCCACCTCCCCCCACCCCCACCTCCCCCCACCCCCACCTCCCCCCACCTCCCCCCCCCCCCGCCTTTCACCCTTTCAATGCCATTCTTCCCACCACTATTTTCAGCCTGGTATTTGAGGCAAACTGCTGCTGTTTTTTCTCTACGATTTTCATCTCTTCTGAGTTCCCTCAGTACGCACACATACCTATGCGCACATACACACATACACACATATGCTCAATTCAATAGTTGTCTGCCACGAATAATACATTTTTGTGTTCGGAAAGAATGACATTGTGTCATTTTTCAATTCCCATTCTGGAACGGTTGGTGTTTTAGTCTTCTATTTCCTACCTTTGTTTCCTGTAGAAGGTAGAAATGTTTGTGAATTTCAGGTACTTGTTTCCTGTTTCGGTTCCTCTCCCGCTCAAAGTGCTGCGATTGAGGTCTAATCAGAATCTCCTCGTCTTTAGATAGAGATATCTGCGTGGTTCAGACCGCTCCTCCAGAGCCTTGTGAAGCATTTGTGGGATATTCAACCCTTATTTGGAGAGACATAAGTGGTCAGAGATGCAGTGTAATTGACAAAGTTGATTATGCTCTGTAATGGGTTGGCTAGTCTGTGGTTGCGGTGGGGGCACTAGGACCCAGAGGGGAACACAGAGCGAGGGGAGCCACATCACCCCAGAGGCATGTAAAACACAGAGCAGACTGTTTTAATTTGGTACATTCATAAACATACAGTACTACTATAAGCCCCCCTGTGACAGGGAACGACTATTTGCAGGAACTCTGCAAACTCAAGTCCCATCCACAAGAGAAGGTTTATTTGAATGTAGCTAATGTCCATTCTATAAATTCCAGTTCCCTGGTTTAAAAGCCCTGAGTGGTAATGCCATTAAGCTGTGTATCGTAACGAGACCACGGATGGAAGCTAATTCGCCCAAATGAGAGTTTATGGCTGAAATAGTCATGAGTTCCCTGGAGTAGATCTTAATATGAGAGCAGGAGCTGTCAGAGATTAAAGAGGACAAAGACCACTGGTGTGTGTGTGTGTGTGTGTGCGTGTGTGCATGTGTGTGTGTGCGTGCATGCATGTGTGTGGGTACCTGTGTGTGTATGTCTGTGTGTGCGTGCGTGTGTTTGTAAGTCTGTGTGTGTGTGTATGTCTGTGTGTGCGTGCAGCCGTGGGTAGTCCGAAGACAAAGGGAGGGGTCACAGGTCAGACACACAGCAGACAGACCAGCGCAGGGTCACATGGGTCAGCCTAACATGATCAGGCCCTTCTTTATCTGCTCTTTCCTCCATACCACAGGGGTGATAGCACCTCCCTATCAGCCCTGCTCTTCAAGCCCCTGACCCAGGCCGCTCTCCCTGGGCCCGTCCACATCGACATCCATGCAGTTCTATTTCTATGACCCACAGCATGCTGAACAAGGGATTAGTACCGGGCAGACACACACATGTACTTATACACACACATGCACAAACGGACACACACACACAAAGACCGCCATATGAACATACGCTTGACAGGGTATAGAGGAGAGACGCGACCCCCCATTGGGTGATGAGGGGGGTTAGGGGCCGACATGGAGCCAATGTCCTGTCTGATTACAGCCAGAGGACTGGAGAGGCATGCTAATCCTCTCTCACATGCACACACACACACACACACACACACTGACACACACTCAGGCACATGTACACTGACACACGCGCACACACATACTGACACACACACAAGTGCACACACACACCAACACACTGCAGTCGGTGTGTCTGGATGGCGGCACGCAGTATAATGATATCACTACCGGCACACTGTTGCTCTGTTTGGACAAGAGGTCATGCCGCTTGGACAAAAGGTCACAAATAGAGGTAGCCTTGCATGAACACACACACACGGACGCACTTACATATAAATATGCATTTCTCTTTTTTATATATACAATCGAATACATAAATATATGTATATGTTTACATCTAAAACATATATAAATGTGTGTTTTGATGAAGATAAATAAGCTCCAGGGTGTGGGCAGTGGAGGTCCATCCTTGTAGCCCCACACAGGCCTCCCTTTCCCAGCCCGGGCCCTGCCAGCCCCCCTGGCTTCCCTGGCTCTCATGTCTCCACATGTGAACCAGGATGTCAGCAAACAAGCCGACAAGACCACTGCTGAGACACGAACACAACAACACAAACATCCATAAACAAACAAATGCATACACAGCTCCCTCCCCCCCCCCCAGTTCCCCAACCCCCACATGCACATACACACAGCGAACCTTCTCCCCAACGAAACTCCATTGCACCCCCCCCCCCCCCCCCCCCACCCCTAACCTCAGAGCCTATTGTTCCAGCCCTGAAGCATTGTTTTGTGCTGGACGGGGTATTGTCTCTCATTCCTAATAGATGAGCTTGGAGAGCATGAAGGCCCTTTCTCTGACAGGGTCATTAGCATAAACACAGACTTCCTCTCAGCATCTGTTTGTATCGGGCTGTTGACCCTTAATAATGGATCCCTAAATGTTTATCACCTGTCCACTGGAGTGTGAGTGTGTGTCTCTGTGTGTGTGTGTGTGTGTGTGTATCTGTGTGTGTGTGTGTGTGGTTGAGCCACCATCCTACCTATCCCATACACTGCATCAACGGTATTCTTCCACTGCCCTAATGCACCCTCCTCCTCTCCTCTCCGCTCCTCTCCTCCCCAAACATGTACAAATAATCATCTCTGCGCTGATGCCTTCAAATATTCATCTCCTGCCCTCATGCTCCTGGCTGTTAAAAGGTCTGCAGATGTTTACACGGGTGTGAGGTCCACATCTCCTCAGCCTCACACACTGTCTCTGTCACCAAGCACAACATGCTTTTATTCTGATAGCATCTCTCCATTAGCATTAATAAAGCCCTGTGTGTGTGTAGCGTGCTTTCTGCTCATCAAAAATTGATTAAGCTGCATCCCCACTACCAGATCTGTGTGTTGTTGTTTTTCCTCTTCGCTAACTCTCTCTCTCTCTCTGTAAGTGTGTGTCTGTGTGTGTGCGTGCGTGCGTGCCTTTGCAGATGCATTTCTCTGGTGATGATGTCTGCCTCACCTAATCCTAGACATCCCACCTGACGTGCCTAATGCGGGAACGACATCGCGGGCCACCTCCCACTGTGTTCATCTGAATGACTCTCTCCTCTGTCACCGGGGGGAGGCAGGGTCGTGGCCGACGCCACGAGTACGACAAGGTGATCCCAGAGCCATGTCTAGTCTAAAGCTTTCACTTAGTGGTTAGTGAAGTCACTGTGTGTGTGTGTGTGTGTGTGTGTGTCTGTTTCAGGAGGTTTCCGTGGGTGACACAGAGGATAGGAATGTGTGAATTCACAGCTTCAAGTCAGATGACACTCCTCCATTTAGGATAGCAATCTGTCAATCAGCTGAAGAAACCTTCAGTCCTGTTGGCCTCCACGTCAGAAAGATCTGGTGTGCAGTTTTGGATGTAATACAAGATCCAGCCACAGGAGGCTCCCAGAAGCTTTGTGTGTGTGTGTGTGTGTGTGTGTGTGTGTGTGTGTTGCCATAGAAACAGAAACACGCAGCAAAGTAGAAAGATTGAACCAACTCCAACAGGAAAGTTTCCTTACCAAAGTTACTCACCGTCATTTATCACCCCGGCTGGTTGAAGGATTCTCCAGACACAGGAAACAGAATGGCCCTGAACCTGGAGGATTATTTCAAGACAGTCTTTGAGGAACAACTCTCAAAGTGAGTGAGTGTGTATGTGTCAGAGAGATTTTAATTTACTTTTTCCAAAATAAATACAACTCGAATCCTTATGGTCCTCAAAGGACCTAACGTTTGTGTGTGAGTTTAATGCAAATCATTGTCTGTGTAATTGTTTTTTTGGATGTCCACCTTTGTGTGTTTGTATGTGTGTGTAGAAAGGTGCCAGGGAGGGAGAGAGATCTGATGACAGGTGCAACGCGTCTGCTGGAGAAACGGAGTGAAATCACCCAGGTGGACAAACGGCTGAAGACTCACAGAGAGGTGCTCAGGACAAACCTTGCACGCTCACCATGAGCTTTATCACACTCGGCAAACAACAATGACCACAACTGCCAACGATGGACTACAGAAGCTTCCCTCTTCTGTGTTCCTGCTATCTGTGATTGTCTGAACCTGTTTTTGTCCTCGTGTGACGATGAATCTGTGGCGGTCGTGCCATGCCAACGGTTTTAACAGTCCTGTGTGTCTTTCTGGTGTGTGTGTGTGTGTGTTTGTGTGTGTGCACACAGGAGTTTGAGCTGAAAAAGCAGAGTTTGCGACAGCAGAGAAATGAGTTGATGATGAAGGAGGAGTTGCTGAAGGAGTCTCTTCTCAAGTTTGACAAATTCCTCAAAGTCTGTGTTTACAACCCTCCATCTGGAGGTTCTACCTGACATAACAACCTTTCTCATCGAATCTGTAGTGTTTCATTGAACCTTGTTGGACCAGGGGGTGATAATGTCTCAACCGCTCATTAGGAAAACGATGCCAAGCGAAGTCGCGGAGCGAAGAAAGCAGAGAAAGAGAGGGAAGCTGTCCTGCAGAAGGAGGCAGAGATCGAGAGACTGAAGGACGAGTGTGCGATCCTGGAGGCCCGAAGACAGAGACTGCAGGGCAGAGTGGAGAGGAGCGCTCTCTACTGGAACTTCCTGGAACAGGTCCTCCGAATGTCCAAGGTACACCAGTTCAACAAATCACATCAAACATTATGTGTGTAGTTGTACAAAACTGTTATGGTGAATAAAGGAAGTTGATGTCTTCCAATTAAATCAGGTAAGTTGTGATGTAATTATTGTGTGTGTGTGTGTGTGTATATGTGCCGCAGTTCGAGGAGGTCTGGGAGCTGCTGGGTCGCTTCGAGACCCTGGTGACCACCAGGGACCAGCTGAGACAGAGGGAGATCGAGGTCCAGGAGCAGGTGGACGGCCTGAGAGGAGCCCTCCAGAGATACACGGACCAGCAGAGCTGTCTGCTGGTGCACAACAACAACCTGCTCTCCCAGCTCCAGAGCCAGCTGGACCGGGCACGCTCAGACGCTCTCCGATGGGTGGGTGTCAGACATCCTCAATCAAACACAGAGCAGACACGATCGATGGATTTCTAAGGGACTGTTGCTGGATTTCGATCTTTTAGTCTTGTTCCCGAATAATGCTAATGACAAGGATGGTCTCTTTTTTTAATTCAGGAGAGCAAGTGGAATCACATCCAGACCACAGCGGCGAAGGAGACGCTCCTATTGGGACAGATCAAAGTGGTGACCCTTAACCTTTATCACATGACGGGTGGGCAGACTCACCAGGAAGAGGGTGTGGCCATTGACGACACAGAGGCGCAGCTAGATAAGGTTGGTCGTCTCCCAGTGATGTAGCACGTGTCTGGGTCGGACTGGGCCATCTAAGGTCAGGGTCATCTGGCTGCCATTAATCTCCACTGGTATGTCTAACAGCAACAGCACCATTCATCACTGTGGTCTCTCTGCTTCAGATACAGCTGTTCATCAAGGACCAGGCAGCCATTGTGAGCCACATCCAAGGTCAGAATCCCGCAGATGACAGAGAGTGAGGAGGTGAAAGAGGATCAAGAAGATTCCAGAACAATTCCAGCTGACTGTGAGGAGACTGTGGGGAGAATAGGACGTCCCACATGTTGTGAAGGGCCTGTCGACTGTGGAGCAGGGAGGCCTGCCTGGGTTGGCAGTCTGGTTTGGGGCCGTTCCAAACACTGAACAATCTAAACTCTGCTGCCACCATGTGGTTGGGGAGGGAAAATGTCTAATATGTGCCAAGCTCAACTTTCACCACACAATGGTTGTGATGGATATTCATTCGATTTTTTTAACATATGAAATTCTGTAATTTTGTATGTTTATTTGCATAGCTATTACAATAAGAAGTTTTCCTTCCAATTATTAATTTGAACTGCTTTATATGTTTCGATCATGAGATTCATTTCTGCATTTTATAATAAACTGAACTGAAATACAAGTATATATAGTTTATATATCTATATACATGTACACACACTAAAACATAATATAACATGAGTCATCAAGCAGCATTATAGGAGCGGCATTTAATAGGAAATCATCTCAAATGAATTACGAAGATAAAAATAACACTCAAATAAATCCCCCAGGTACAATATATGAAATGTAAAAACACACAGTGACCACGCACTGGTTACTGGTGGAGAGCTCTTCAGAACCGCAGGTAGGAAGTCCACCGGCTCTATTTGCCCTTCTTGCCTTTGCCCTTCTTGCCCTTCTTGGCCTTGCCCTTGCCCTTCATGGCCTTGCGGACGCGGTGGCCCCTCCACATGGCCTGGATCAGGGTGGCGGCTTGGCTCTTCAGCTCCAGCAGCCTCCTGTCCTCCTCCCTCCTCTCCTCCGCCAGGCGCCTCTCCTCCTGGATCTGGCTGAACTCCACCTCCAGGACGGCGTATGCCTCCTCCAGCTGCCTCAGCTCCTCCTTCTCCTCCTCGAACACGCCCATCATATCCTCCAGCTCCAGCTGGAGAAAGGAGGGGTAGAGAGGTGGGGATATGGGATAAGACGGGATCTAACACCCCACACCCTCCACACACCCTCCACCCACAGAAGACAGAGGGGGCAGAAAAGATGGAATGCATTTGGAATCGTGAATAACTGTGTTTGAATGTCTGTCCCCACCAGCTGAGTCTCTGTGTCGTCATGGATACTCTACCTGTTTCTCTCCCATGTCGGCGTCGTACTTCTGGATCCAGTTCTCGATCTCTGTCTCCACCTTGTACTTTTTCTAACGCCAGAGGGGCAGAGTACAGCATTACTGGCAAGTTCAGACACTCGATTTCGGTGTTGGAATGTTTTTTTCTTCCAAATTAAAATGTAAGATGAAGATTCCAACTGATAAGGGATGCTGCTTGACCTTTAAAGACTGACCTTTCGAAGAGTGGTCTCCACCTCGCGGTTCTCTGCAATCAGGTTGTTGAGCTGGACTCGTAGCTGATTGGCCTCTTGCTGCATGCGGCTCTGTTTCCCCTCCGAGGTCTTGGCGTCTGATTGGCTCTGCTTCTCGGCGTCCTGCTGCATTCTCAGCACAAAGTCCTCCGAGATCTTCTCCATCTGGTGCAGGGAGCTTTTCAGCTTCTTGATCACCTCATTCTTCTTGCCAATCTGAGAGAGACGAAGAGACAGAGAGAGGGGGAATAGGGTGGTAGAGAAATTACAATTTCTATTCGGAAGAGGGAATATCTTGCACAGAAAGCTCTTGTTTGTGTAAAGTGCCAAACAGACAAGTTATTCTGGTGGGTTTTAGGTGCCTCTATACCTCTGTGTCACTGTCCTTAATGGAAGCTTCCACTTCAGTTCCCAGCAAAGCTACCAGCTCCATGTTGTTCTTGTGCCTCAGAGACACTTCCTGCATGTAGCATCTCCGCTCCCTCTCCTCTGTGGGGCTGGTCAACAGCTTCTCCAGTAGCACCCCCTTGAGCTCCATCAGCCCCCCCAGGACGCCCTGCATGCCTCCACTCACCCCTGGTGATCCCTTCAAGACGCCCTCCCCTCCCAGAACACGTCTGGCGGCCGGTTGGTCTCGGAGCAGACGCAACACGTTCTTCAAGGAGCTCCGGATGTCTTTCTCCGCCTGGACTCTTTTCCCCCCCACGGCCTCACCACCGGGTGTCCTCTCCAGACTCGCCAGCCTCTCTTCAAGAAGCCGGTGCTCCCTTAGGGCCCCGGTCACTTCCTCTCCCAGCCCCACTGACAGATCCTCCAGGTGGGCCAGCGCAGCTGGCAGTAAAGCCACCTGCTCCACCCGGCTGATGCATTCGTCCAGCACCCCGGCTATTCGCTTAGTCTCCAGCGACGACAGCTTTGTCTTTGAGGGGTCTAGGATCTTCAGGGAGTCTTCTCGTGCCTTGACCTTGGGCTGGGGGCAGTGGAGCAGGGTCTGGGGGGTGACATCCTCTGCGGGCAAGGCAGCCTCTGCTGACATGCTAAAAAAAGATCCTCCGTTAATTTTACATTTCAATTATTCCATGTACATCTGATTCAAAGACAATCTATTTCACAATATATTTCGAGTTTTTTGCTACTTTAGCTAAATTAGCTATCTTGCTCCAGTGCACTAATGAACTGTCAAGGGGTGTCTAACTAACTGAGCACTATTGGCTATTAAGCTTTTTTGTTGTTGTTGATGTGTTAGAATATGTCACTTATTTTAAGGAACCTACTTACCTCTTACAAACCTTAAAAATCTTTTTTACATAAAGTTTATAACAGCTTTAGCTAGCGCTAGCTAGGTAAATGGCCCGCATTGTTTCTGACAGTCTCCAAGAAAATAATTATAATTGTGTTGATGGTTCACGCCATGGTTGCTAGGATACAGCATGCATCCACTGTCGAGATACTTTCAAAACTGAAGGGTATTTCGGTGAAGGCACCAACATTGTTGCCACATATTGATTTAATTAGTATTTATTGCACAGATATAAGCTGTCTATTGGCGGACCTTTTTGGTAAAATTGTAAATATCATATAATAAATGTCAGATCCACATAGATTTCCATGTCCACTTTTATTTTGAAAACCCTGTGGCCAGTGCCGTCCGTCGTTACTGTCGTAAAATGTAACATTGTTTCTTGCGAAAATGAACGGTCCAACATGAAGGACAGTTAGACTAGCTTATATTAAAGTAGTTATTCAAATATGATATATCTTTGGCTCCGAATAATATTACCAAACTTAGGAATCAAACATTGTATGGTTTAATTTTATAGCTACGGTAGCTAGTACTTCACAAGTCTCGTACAAAGTTATTGGAAGTCAAATGATGATGGACAGTTATAAGGCCAGCCTGGCGTGCTGGTCAGCGACAGATGTCACTAAGTACAAATCAAGCAGCATCAAATCAGCTGAACTAGCTAGCTAACCAAATTGAGTTAGCTAGCTAGCGATTCGATTGATTCACAAGCGCTTCATTTGAGGAACTTATCTTCCTAGCTAGCTAACTAGTTTAAAGTCCAAAGTTCTTAGGGTAAATTAATGCAATATTGCTCGCTGGCTAGCACAACATAGCTAAGAGATAGCTAGACTTGCTAAGTTTGAGAAGTCGACTGTGTATAGCTAGTTAGCTAGCTAGGAGTTTAATGTCCCTGACGACATGCTAGCTTTCTAGCTAGAATACCTTGCGTAGGAATGTTTTTGGTAACAGCTTCTAGCTCCTTTTAAAACTAATGGGCTATTAGGAAGATAGTTGAGTGGAATACATTTCTTAGATCTTCACATCTATCAGAACTCTGGCCATAATGGAGGCCAGTGATGACGATGTGCCCCTCATCCTAACCTGGGACGATGCGAACAGCGGTTTGCTAAGCGATGAGATGGAGAGAGGAGACACGGAGAGAGGCGATGAGAGTAAGTTTTTGTTGTCATCCAAATTCTGCATCTTGGAACTGTGTAGTCAGACACCAAATTTAATAGCAAACCCTAGGGTAGGCTATCAGCTGCAATCAGTGTGTTGTTTACGTTAGACTATCTGTTGGATCTGCCTTGCAATGTGGTGTTGTACTGCAACTTATTCTCAACCATACTGTAATGCTAAATCAATAACTAAATAAATAATGAATTATATGTAGACTCATTGACCATGATTTGAATAAAATCACAAAGTTTGATTATAGCCAGTTTCTGGTCCTCTCAGGAATGCCTGGCTAAGTAGAAGGGCTGAGAACAGATAGTATTAGTTGGGCCACAGTTTGTTCCCCCATTTAAACTTACCAGCGTTGCTCCTCTGCTGCCAGACTACATCCGTTGTTTGCCTTACACCCAAGTCAAAGGTCATGTTTAAAAAAATAAAATATAGAGTAGCTCCCTGGCCCTGTGTGTTTGTGTGTGTGTATATTTGTGTGTTATCCTGTCTAGTAATCCTGCAGCCTTTGTATCCCTCACACACACCACAAATTGCCTCTCACACACTTACGCTGCAAATTGCAGTGTCAGCAGTGTGAGTGGCCCCTCTGCCCCATGTTTAGGGGTTGCGTGTGTGTCTATACGTGAGTGTGTACGTCCACAGTCCACTCTGCAGGGCTGACTGTGCATCCTTCTTGGTCTTTTTTTTTTTCTTCTTTTTTTTTTTTTACTGCTTTAAAAACAGACAGGATAATGGAAACTGTTTGTCCAGGATATCTGGGAGTGGTCCCTTCCCAGGGGTTGTAGGAAAGAGACTAACCGACCTGCTCTAGGGTTGGAGTGTCCTCGAGAGAAAGACGGAGAGAGAGAGAGAGAGAGAGAGAGAGAGAGAGAGAGAGAAGTTAAACCCATACACAGTGGAAGGAAGCCCTGCCCCCCCCACCCACACACAACACACCACACCACATGCATTGCTGTGGACTCTTGATTGGAAAAGCAGGTTTCTGTTGTGAGGGGGCCACGTGAAGAAGAATGGTCACATGGGGAGGATGAATTCTGGGATATTTCTGTCTGATTTGGGAGGACTAGGCAGACTCGGGGCCGCCTGGTTTGTTTGAGTTTCTGTGTGGGCCTGGAGAAGAGCAGCGTCCGCTGGACCTCAGCGTGTTGTTGACAGACAGGCAGCTTCAAACACTGAAACCAGTTATTGTTCTCTTACAAATGTGAGGCAGGGAGAGAGCACACAGCTCACACAGGACGCTCCGCTGCCAGGGCAACAGCAGAGTCGAGGCCCCGGTATAGCCACGTTAGCAAGCCCTGGAAAGACCCCAGTTGGATCTTTTACCTGACACCTCAGCCGACAGCTCTCACGGCAACGCCAGGGGACTCGGCGCGCCGTACAGGAGCCTCACGCTGACCGCAGGGAGGGACACACGTCTATACTCTCCTCGTCTGTGGTCCCAGAGAACAGCGTTGCAGCAAGCCGGAGCGTGAGTCATGTGGTTGGTGGAGGAGCCAGGGAGACTCCTGCAGGAATAACTCCGCCCCCCCCTCACACAGCAACGCTGGCCGGAAGTCCGAGGTGATGTAGACAAGTCAGAACAACATCCACCTGAAGACGAAGAGGATCTTGTCGTGATTTAATTTCTTTTGAAGATGTAGGCCGTTTTGATCCTTCAGATCTAAGGTTTTTTTTGATAGTGTTTGGCTGTTATCAGTCTGCGGTTTAGTTCTGTTTTTCATCGATGGAGATGACCCTTATTATGCCACATATGAGATGTTAGTTAGCTATTAGGAAGAAACTGTCCATCTATATGCTTAACTGAAGAGCTATAGAGGAAACACTGAGGAAGTTAAACAGTAGCTTTTGCAGTTTCTGTTTGGTCAGACGGCTATAGCAACATATTTGCCAAGTAATCACTTTTTTCTTTTCTTTTTTGTTTTACTCTCAACAACCTTAAAAACAATCTGCAAAGAGGAAGGATAAGATTTGATTTTTTTTGTTTGTGGTACAAAGGCTACTTTACTGGTGGTGAGTCACTGTGCGTTCCCATTTTAGAGCAGCTGTCTGCAGGGTGACTTTCTTTCAAATCCTCGCAAAGACTTGCAGGGAACAGGCGGCAGGGAACAGGCGGCAGGGAACAGGCGGCAGGGAACAGGCGGCAGGGAACAGGCGGCAGGGAACAGGCAGGGAACACGAGGTTCAGATATCAAACTCCACTTTCTAGCAGAAAGCAGGAGAGAGGCGGAGACAGTTGGAACTCTCAGGACCGTGCCTCCTTATCCTACTTCTTACCGGTCCCGATCCTCCAGGCCTCGGGTCCCAGCTTCCTGTTTTGGTGAGGAGGTCTGTAACGGAGTGGCAATCCCCACCCTGTCTTGATTTTGCTGAATCTTCTGAACGCCTCTGGACTTTGGCCTGAGGATCGTTGTTCTTGCCTGGTGTGTACCTGGTGCCCCCCAGAGAGAAAGGACCAGGGTTTGAGGACGTGGCTGGCACCTGCATCCCTCCTATCTGTGGCCCCTCAGGAATGTGAGCGTGTGTGTGTGTCCCTGGAAGTTTGTCGGACACTGGAGCCAGACCTGCGGACTGTCAATGTCACACACACAGCTTTAGAGGACCACGGGGCTCCAAGCACACACACATACACACGTGAAAGGAAACTGAGCCATGGAGTGCTCATCTGTTCAGACAGAGATACCTTGTATCCATGACAACCTGACGGTGGAGGATAATCCTGTCTTGATATCTTCATTTATGGTGGAGCAAGAAGTAGACAGCCCTGGTATGTGTCTGGGTGTCTGGACAGCTATCAGCAGATAAGGGGGAGCCCTCTCTTGCTTTAGACTGCTGTTTTAACCTCACTACTCTGTGGTTGTGAACCACATTCACACTGAGTGGATTCTTTCTCCTACAGATGGAGGAGGAGGCTATGACATTGCGAACAACGCTGTGATTCCCACGCCGGGACCACAGAACCACAGGCCCCAGAATGCATCACTGCGACATAGCTGGGAGATGAATTACCAAGAAGCAGCTATCTACCTGCAGGTACTGTACCAGTGCCGCACATCTTGCTGCTTCTGTATGTAGTTTACCTCTCAGATCAGGGTTGCCTGGTTGTAATCACTATTTGCCAGTGTGCCAAAGCCAAACTTTACCCAATGGAGTTTTGAATCACCAAAACGGCGAAACAAACTACAATCATGGAGGCAACTTGTCAAGTTCGGTATTTGCAGATGACGACAGAAATGTTCTGTCTCCGTGATAACTTGATATTACTCTAATTCTTCAGAGATGTTTTCATCCTGGAATTAGTAACTGTTGCGGAAAGTACAATCGCTCCTAAAGGTACCGTAAACCCCTAGGCATGGCAATACCTGCTTTACTGACCACCAGACACACACACATGCCTGGTTCTGTATAAGTAAGTTTACCTCTGGTTTGTGTTGAGCTAGCCAACCTACAGCTCATGTGACCTTGTAATGGTTTACTGCCTGTGTGAGCTTTGCTTGTTAAAACACACCTGGAATGGTCCTGGGACAGGTGACAAATACTCTGCAATGGATGTTTATGGTTGGTTTTGTTTGTTTGTTTGTGTCTGTGTGTGCCTGCCTGCTTGTGTGTATACCTGCACGTGCATGCATGTTTGTGCGCGCGCGTGTGTGTTCCACAACAGGAAGGAGAGAACAATGACAAGTTCTTCACGCATCCGCGGAGCCCCAAAGCGCTGGCTGCTTACCTGTTTGCCCACAACCACCTGTTCTACATGATGGAGCTTCTCACAGGGCTGCTGCTCATGGTGCTGTCGCTGTGCGAGGCCCCCGCCGTCCCCTCGCTACGGCTCGACGTCTACGTACGGACACACACACATACACACACACAGGCAGTCCACACACACACTACACACACACAGGCAGTCCACACACACACTACACACAGACAGACGAACACACACTCAGGCAATCCACACGCAGACACACACGCCACACACAGACACGCACCCAGGCAGTCCATACACACACACAGACACGCACCCAGGCAGTCCATACACACACCCAGGCAGTCCATACACACACACAGACACACGCACCCAGGCAGTCCATACACACACCCAGGCAGTCCATACACACACACAGACACACGCACCCAGGCAGTCCATACACACACCCAGGCAGTCCATACACACACACAGACACGCACCCAGGCAGTCCATACACACACCCAGGCAGTCCATACACACACACAGACACACACACCCAGGCAGTCCATACACACACACAGACACACACCCAGGCAGTCCATACACACACTACACACCGACACACACACACCACACAGACAGACGAACACACACACAGGCAATCCACACACCACACACAGACACACACCCAGGCAGTCCATACACACACACACACACACACACAGACACACACACCCAGGCAGTCCATACACACACACAGACACACACCCAGGCAGTCCATACACACACACACACCACACACAGACACCACACACAGACAGACAGACCCAGTCGTACTGTGCTCTCCCAGTCCTGTGCCTGTGTACAGGACCTGATGCTGCTGTGTCTGCAGGTCCACGCCACGCTGGAGCTGCTGGCCCTGGTCATGGTGGCCTTCGAGCTCTGCATGAAGCTGCGCTGGCTCGGCTTCCACACCTTCATACGCCACAAGAGGACCATGGTGAAGGTGAGCACAGCCTTCCTTTTTCGGCTTTATGTATCTTTGATAAGAGACAGGAAAGCATGGAGAGGGAGGAAGACATGCAGGAAATGGCCCCTGCGTTGACGCCTTATACTTTGTGGTACGTGCTGTACCCGGTGAACCAGAAGGGTTTTTTCACAGCTCTTTATGTTATATTGTGTGTGTGTAGACTTGTGTGTTGTTGCTCCAGTTCGTGGAGGCCATAGTGGTTCTGATCCGCCAAACGTCTCACCTCCGCGTGACCCGGGCTCTCAGACCCATCTTCCTGGTGGACTGCAGATACTGTGGCGCTGTCCGCAGGTAGGACGCTCACACACACACACACACATGCTCCTCCATTTGCCGCTCCCCAAACCCCCGGGGTCACTGACAGACCTTATCTCTCCTCCAATCAGAAACCTGCGTCAGATCTTCCAGTCCCTCCCACCTTTTATTGACATTCTTCTGCTGCTGCTCTTCTTCATGGTTATCTTTGCTATCCTGGGTGAGAAACACAGACACATGGTTATCTTTCTATCTTGGGTGAGAAACACATGGTTATCTTTCTATCTTGGGTGAGAAACACACACCAATGGTTATCTTTGCTATCTTGGGTGAGAAACACAGACACATGGTTATCTTTCTATCTTGGGTGAGAAACACATGGTTATCTTTGCTATCTTGGGTGAGAAACACACACCAATGGTTATCTTTGCTATCTTGGGTGAGAAACACACACCAATGGTTATCTTTGCTATCTTGGGTGAGAAACACACACACACGGTTATCTTTGCTATCCTGGGTGAGAAACACACGCACACACATACCGTGAATCAGTCAGTTCTGTTGTCTCACCGTTGTATTGATCGTCTTTTGTTTCTCCACAGGTTTCTGTCTGTTCTCCCCAAACACTGCTGATCCGGTATGTTCCAGAATGTCTTACTAAGAAGTGTGCAACTGTGATTTCTGCATGTGCATCGAAGTCTGTGTGTATGCGGGCGTCTTTATATGTGCATGCTGGTGACCAGTTTTGCTAACTGTGTTGTGTGACTGTGTTTCTCCCTCAGTACTTCAGCACTCTGGAGAACAGCATTGTCAGTCTGTTTGTGCTCCTGACCACAGCAAAGTAAGCCCACGCACTGAAAACACACCCACACACACCTTCACCCCTCACATACCTCAATGAACTTCTGTTTTGGATTCCCTACTTAAGTGTTCTGTGTTCCTATTGGCTGCTGAGTTGACGGTGTGCTTCCTGTTGTCTGTAGTTTTCCGGACGTAATGATGCCGGCGTACTCAAGGAACCGCTGGTCCTGCGTCTTCTTCATAGTCTACCTCTCCATAGAGCTGTACTTCATCATGAACCTGGTACACACACACACACACACACACATGCATACAGGTACATACACACACACATGCACACACACCCAAAGAATCCAGCAAGGGGAATGATAACGAATATTGTCCGTGTGTGTGTGTGCAGCTCCTAGCTGTGGTGTTTGACACCTTTAACGGGGTGGAGAAGATGAAGTTCAAATCCCTGCTGCTACACAAGCGCTCCGCCATCGACCACGCCTTTCAACTACTGGTCAGCCGGCAGGTAGAGTAACACACACACACACACACATACACAAACACAGGGATAGTGAAAGGGGAGACTATCAATATATAATGATCATAATAGAAAAGTGTGTTTAGCTGCTATAAGGTGTGTGTGTGTGTGTGTGTGTGTCGCAGAGGCCGATGGGTGTGTCGCTGAAGCAGTTTGACGGTCTGATGCGTTTCTACAGACCACGGATGTCTGCCAGGGATCGCTTCCTCACCTATAAGGCTCTGAACACAGCTGGGGCACCTATGCTCAGGTACCTACCATCCACACACACACACACACACACGCACACATGTACAGATCTGCAGTTGTGTGTTCGTCTTTTGCAGCCTGGACGACTTCTACAAGTTCTATGAGGTCATCGGACTCAAGTGGAAGGTAAGCCTACCTCAGGTCAGCATTTACCTGTACATAGCTGATGTACTACCGCATCCTGAGGAGTGTGTGTGTGTGTGTGTGTGAGGTAGGCACGGCGGAGTGGGGAGCACTGGTTTGATGACCTTCCAAACACCACCTTTCTCATCTTCAAAGGTTAGTGGTCCGCTTCTATCAATCCTGCCATCTATCATTCCATCCATCCCTCCCTTCCATCTATCCATCCCTTCCTTCCCTCCCTCCCTCCCAATCTGCCCTTCCTTCTCCTCCCCCTGGTTTTTCTGTCTCATGGTCTGCCTCTGCTTCCTAACAGGCATCAACATGCTGGTGAAGTCGAAGGCCTTCCAGTACACTATGTGTGAGTGTTGTCCTCCGCTCAGACAGCTAGAGTGGCTGGCCCTTCACAACCAGCAGAGCACACACATGTCTCCTGTCTCACACACACACACACACACACACAGTCCTGATCCTGTTCTCTTCCTGCAGATGTGGTGGTGGCTTTCAACGGTGTGTGGATCCTAGTGGAAACCTACATGCTGAACAGTAAGACACACACACACACACACACGGTACACACACACACACACACACACACACCCCTGATGTGAGTTCTGGTCTCTCCTGGTCTAGGTGGATACTCCTGGTCCCGTGCCGTCCCTTTGAGTTACATTATCTTCCTCACCAGTGAGTTGGCAAACACACAGATACACACACACACACACCCCCACACACACACAGCGTCAAATACCCTTGGGTGTTAGAGGCTTACTTTGATTTCCAAACTGTTTTGGACGAGAGCCTACTATCTTAGTTAGATGTTCAGTCAGTATAGCGTCTCTCCTCCCCCATGCCCAGTCTACGGCGTGGAGGTTCTGCTGAAGATCACAGGCCTGGGACCCATGGCCTACTTCAGCTCTGGCTGGAACCTGTGAGTACTGAGGCCTGGACCCCTGACCTCTTACCCCCTGTCCCTCCACACACACACACACACACACACACACTCTCTCTCTATCACATACACACACACTGTATCTCTATCAACAGTGTTTTAGCGGATTTGCTGTTTGTTTGGCTCCTCTGCTCAGGTTTGACTTCTCCGTCACGGTGTTCGCCTTTCTGGGCTTGATTGCTCTGGCCTTCGACATGGAGCCTTTCTACTTCATCGTGGTGCTCAGGCCACTGCAGCTCCTCAGGTGGGGTGCCACGGAAACACACAGGCTTCTCTTCAGCTCCTTGTATCTGTGAAAATGTGATTACTGTGATCGGTTGAAACACAGCTGGAGAAATGTGTCGCTGTCCTATAAAGACAGCTCAGGTAATTACCCATGATGGTCTTGTTTCCATCTGTCCACCAGGCTGTTTAAGATCAAGCAGAGGTACCGAAACGTTTTGGACACCATGTTTGAACTCTTCCCCAGGATGGCCAGGTAACCCCCGACCTCTAACCATGACCCCTGACCCCCCGCATGACCCTTAAGCATGACCCTTAACCCTTGTGTTATCTTCGGGTCATTCTGACCCATCAGTCATTGTGACCCACCGTCGTATTGCGACAAATTTACCTCATACAAAAACAAAGTGAAGCATTTTCTTTTAACTGTCGGGCTGTCTCAGACCCCCCACATTGGAATGGTTAAAAGAAAATTATTTGTATTTGTTTTTATATTGGGTAAAATTGGGTAAACACAACGATGGTTCGTTATGAACCTTTGGGTCATGTGACCCGAAGGCAGCACGAGGGTTAAGTCACCTGAGAGAAGAAGAAACCGTCTCTCAGTCCTGTATTTGACTGTGTGTGTGTGTCCAGCCTGGGCCTGACCCTCATCATCTTCTACTACTCCTTTGCCATCGTGGGGATGGAGTTCTTCGCTGATGTCGTCTTCCCAAACTGCTGCAAGTGAGTCCAGAACACACTGCCTCGAATCATGCTGCCCTCACACTGCCTCGAACCCTGCTGCACTGACACTGCCCCTGGTGGCTGACTCTTGGTTCAATGCCCCCCGCAGCACCAGTACGGTAGCAGACTCCTACAGACAGATCAACGTCACCGTGGGCAACAAGACGGTCCTGGAGGAAGGCTACTACTATCTCAACAATTTCAATAATATTCTCAGCAGCTTCGGTAAACACCAACACACACACTCTCAGGATGTAAACCTTTCAGTTCTGACAGTTACAGACTTGTCACTATGGTAATATGTCTCTCTCTCTCTGTCTGCAGTTACTCTGTTTGAGCTCACGGTGGTCAATAACTGGTACATCACCATGGTAACAGTGACTAAACACCTTCACCTGTCTTAACATGTCATGTTAAGTTATTTCATGTTCCATGTGATTGGTGGCTGAGGTTGATTGACAGCTGTTGTCCCCTCCCCTACAGGAAGGAGTGACGTCCATGACCACTCACTGGAGTCGCCTCTACTTCATGACCTTCTATATTGTTACCATGGTGAGTTGTGTGTGTGTGTGAGAGCTGTAGGTGTGTGTTTGTGTGGGGGGGGTAACATGTTGATCTCTCACTGCTGTCCAGGTGGTGATGACCATCATCGTGGCGTTCATCCTGGACGCGTTTGTGTTCCGTATGAACTACAGTCGCAAGAACAGAGAGCCTGTGGAGGACCCGGAGGGTGAGATGTTTGTGTGTGTGTGTTGGGCTCTCAGAATGTGTGTGTGTGTGGACTCCGTAGGATCATGTATGAGTTAGGGTGTGTGTTTTGGAAGCATGTGTAAGTGTGTATGTGTGTTTTGCAGATGAGAACGGCATCGTGTTTGAGGCGGAGGTGAGTCGTGACGAGGCTCTGACCACTCTGGAGCTGTACAAGCAGACCAGCCCTGGACTGTCCTCCCTCAACTCTCTACAGGGAGTCCTGCTGGCCATGGACCGCAGCGGGGTGAGAGACACACACACACACACACACTACACACACACTCCAGGCTCTGCTATCTGCTAGCTGACAGCTCCTGTGTTTCCAGCACTTGTCTCTGGTGTACCTGGGGCGGAGGTCCAGGACCAAGAGTGACCTCAGCATGAAGATGTACGAGGAGGAGATCCAGGTGAGGGTCAGGCAGGGCCACCATGACGCCATGTGACTGGCCTGTCTCATCACGTGCAATTCCTGGCTGCTGCTGTGTTTGCGTGTGGTACAGCCTCTGAGGTGATATCTCTTTGTGTGTGTGTGTGTGTGTGTAGGAGTGGTATGCTGAGTACTCCAGAGAGAACCTGCCCCAGACAGACTGTATCGTGGAGAGACCGCTGGAGAGACTGCTGGAGAGACCGCTGGAGAGCCCCGGCCCGTCGCCTTCACCTGAGCCCCAGCGCAACGCCCTCACAGGGACTATCATCTAACAGACACGCTCGCCTCAGACCTGTCTCATCCCCCCCCTCTCGCCTCGCACTCCCGCCACAGCCGAACGGCCCTGTGGGTAAGGAGGAACCACAGACTCTCCCCCCTCCCGCCTCATCTCCAGGTGGGATGTCACCTGACCAACAACCAAGGCCTTGGGCTGCCCCTGGCCTGCTACAGACCCCCCCGCCCCCCTCCCTAGTGTGGTGAAGGCAAGTGGCTGCTTCTCGTATGTTGAGACCAGATAACCGTCTTTCACCTCATAACATGCCCTAGTTTAGAGGCACAATGTTAAAACCAGGTAGGATGACCGCCCCGCGACACTCCAGTCCAACACACAGCTCTCAGATCAGTCCCTGCCCTGTAACAACCTACAGCTACAATATATCTCCTAACCAAATGGAAGATTTTACTTTTATATCTTGTTATTCTGTAAGTGTATTATAATGTATCTGGTGTATTGAATAATGAATAATTTTATTAAACTGTTCACTTTCTCAAGTGAATTTGTGTACCCTTGCGGTTTCAGGATTTTCTTTTTTTTAAATACAGCAGGTCAAATCTGGTCTCAACAGTCAAAAATATTTCCAGGAACATGTCAGGAAAAAAACATGAAGTTTAGTAAAATAACCCTTTTAAAAAAAACAGTTTCAAGTTAATGCCCACACGTATAGAACTATATAACTGAATTAACACTAACCAAAGACAAACAGTAAAGTCCATCTGAGCTCTGATTTACAATCATATTGATTAGACTTGTTCCATTCCTGGTCCTTCTCCCCAGCACAGGGGTACAGTGGAGGCTCCTTCCTGTCCTAGTCTCAGTACTGAAGGTCCAGTCAGTGCAAGCTGGAGGAACATCAGTGTCTGGCTTCACCTCCTTGAAAGGAGAAGCCTTTAGGGCAGCAGGTCAGACAGCATGCTACAAACGGAACAGCATGACGGAAACAGTGCAATGAGCCGAGAATATTTCCTTTCGTTTGGTCGGGTCTGTCGTCATTCTGAGGCCCAGTTCCGAGGCGGGTTCCGGGTCCGACTCAGGCTGAGCCCACGCTGATCTTGCCGAACTCCGTGAGCAGCGCCACGATGATGAAGATCGCGTAGAAGGCGAGGAGGAAGATGCCGTAGAACCGACCCAGGTGAAACCGGTATAGGGGTACGATGACAAAGGACAGAACCAGGGACAGGCCCAGAGAACCTGCTAGAACCCACGTCAGCAAACCTGTCGGATCCAGCTGAAGAAGAACAGGTAAGAGGAATGAGAACACTGATTCCTGGTGACGTATATCTCTGAACACACATCCACAGAGACGTTTACCTGCAGGACTTTGTTGTGGGTGTAAACGTGTTGCAGACAGCCAAGCCCCACGCCAAACAGCATGTCTGAGAGGAACCTGGTCAAGGAAAGTCTCCCTGCTCTGGGCTCCTCCCCCCCAACCACAAACATACCCAAGTCTCCCTGCTCTGAACTCCTCACCGCTCCTCCCCCAAGCCCCAAGCACACAACCAGAGAGGATACTGAAGATGATTCCTCCGAAGCAGGCAGATATGGCCATCCTGGGGTAGCCCTGCCGCGCAATGGTGATGTCAGAGAAACAATCTGAAATGAGAAAACACAAACAAATCTTTAAATCCAATGGCAGAAAAACGAGGGTGGGAGAGAGAAGTCAGAGAAATACTCTACCGCTAAGCGAGAAAGGGTCAGATGGATTTCAGAGTATAACCTGAGTATAAGCTTCTTTATTGAAGACTGAAAATGCAACCCTGCTACTACTGGATGCATGTCAGACCTTAGTCATTTTACAGTTGGTCGAGTTTGTGTGTTGGAAGGTGTAACTGAACTAGCGCGAAGCTTCACCCGACTCATCATTCGACACTGCAAAGCTTCATCTGACTGACCGAAACCTTGTGTGTTAGGTACGGGACAGCTTGGGTAGTTCAGTATGCCTCAGTGAAGCTGGACAAGAGAGATGACGCTCATGCTAGAGCTCCTCCTCCCCAACAGTCAAAACACTTTTCGAGACACAGCTGTCTCAACAAAAGCCGGTCCACACCCCTCCTTCCCTGAGACCCCTCCTCCCTCCTGTGGCTCCACCTCCTTTCCCTGAGACCCCTCCTCTTTTCCATGTGGCCCCTCCCCCCTGGCCCAGTGGCTCCTCCCTCCTCACCAAAGTTTGGTGAAATTTTGGCTGCCTCGCCGGCAGTGAAATCTACAGAAATGTTTGTAAAAGTCCCTGTTGTTGGCTTCCTGGACTGGATACCCTCTTGGATTATTGTTGGGAACCACCTGGGGGGGAGGTTGCCCCCCCCCTGCCTCGTGTAGCCGGGGCGGCTCCAGACAACCGTGGGTGACGATTCAACCCGACCGTGGGTGAGATTCAAACCGGCGATGTGTAAACTCCAAGTACCCAGTGACTTGTCTTTGTTCATGTCCTTTAACCGCCACACCACGGAAGCCCTTCGCAGAGAAGTACTTTCTCCGGGCGTTCTTGACATGCATGTCAATGCCAATCTGCGCTTTAAAATTTGGTGGCAGCAGCCTGGATTCAAACCATCAACCTCATGTTTGTGAGGCTGCGTCCCTCTCCTGTGAGCCATTGGGACCGGTAGGATGACCACAATGTTCTCGGGTAATTGCCTCTGCGAATCTGTTCTACATTTTAAAAACTGACAGTTGCTGGGAATCAAACCTTTAACCTGTTGTTTACGAGACAGCATCCCTCATCTATGAGACTGGTATGGTATGGTCACTGCACTTGGATACTTGCCTCTGCAAATCTATTCTAGAATTTACAAACTGACAGTTGCTGGAAGTCAAACTTCTATGAGCCATTGGGACTGATAGGATATGGTAAACGCTCTTGGGCAAATATGTTCTAGATTTTAAAAACTGACAGTTGCTGGGAATCAAACCTTCAACCTTTGGTTTGTGAGACAGCATCCCTCATCTATGAGCCGTTGGGACCGTTGGGTCACCGCTCTTGGGTACTTGCCTCTACGAATATGTTCTAGATTTTAAAAACTGACAGTTGCTGGGAATCAAACCTTCAACCTCTCGTTTACGAGACAGCGTCCCTCATCAATGAGCCATTGGGACTGGTATGGTATGGTCACCGCTCTTGGGTACTTGCCTCTGCAAATCTGTTCTAGATTTTAAAAGCTGACAGTAGCCTAGATTCAGGCTTATTTCTGCTTTATTTGGGACAGATCAGTGAAGATAGACAAGGAAAGTGAGGCAAGGACATGCATGTTAATGGCTCAAGTGAGATTCAAACCCAAGACCCTGAAGTAAGGTCTTGCTGAAAGCCAGCATTCTAATAATAATAAATCAACACAAAAACAATAAGGTTTCAGCACCTACGGGGCTTGAACCCCTAACTCTCCTGATAAAGTCATCTTGTATCATGTAGGTGTGAGTTACGGTGTGTGTCTGTCACCTCCGGGGCTGTTTCCCCAGAACAGCAGCAAGAGACCCAGGACCGCTCTGATGAAATGCATGTGTGGGGAGACTGTATGTATGTAGAACTAGAAAACACCTATTTTAACAACCCCGACAGTAAAGTAAGTTTGTAGGTGTGGGCGTCGCCTTCGATGCTGTTCTGTTCCCAACGCTCAGGAGACTGATCGTATGGCGGCAGGATGGTCTAGGATACAGAGGCCAGACTGGATCCCGGGCACATCTACGGTGATCTCTGTCGTGCTGAACACCCATCATCTGCTCTCTGACGAGACGGCCAGACGTGTGGATCACTGCATGTCACTGGCACAGCTCATCTTTACTGTCACCTTTCAGTTGACAATGAAGTCATCTCTTGTATCTTGTAGGCGTTTGTATGGTGTGTGTGTGTGTGCATGTAGTAAGTGTGTGTGTTTGTATGTAAATGTAAAAGTGTGTGTTTGCATGTGGTATATGTTTGTATTGTGCGTGTGTGTGCGTGTGTGTTGGTAAATGTGAAAGTGTGTGTTTGCATGTGGTATGTATTTGTATGGTGTGTGTGTGTGTATGGTGTGTGTGTGTGTGTGTGTGTATGGTGTGTGTGTGTGTGTGCGTGTCACCTCCGATACTGTTCCCCCAGGCGAGCAGCGTGAGCCCCAGCACCGTGTTACTGAGACTCAGCACCACACCGAGCATGTGCAGCAGGCTGACCACCTCTGAGGCTGCAGCGCTGATCACCATGGCGCTTACCACAAAGCCTAGCAGGGAGAACACCTACACACACACACACACACACACACACACACACACACTTCACCGACAAGTAAAAAAAACAACAACAATAGTAAACAAATCCAGGAAGCTGGATGGCACACCCCACGTGTCCTGTCTTACTGAGTGGAAGGGCGGGGGCGTGTCATTGCTGGTGGTGAAGAACACGATGGCAGCCAGGAATAACCCCAGGAGGAGAGTCAACAGCCAGACAGGAAAGTCCCCCTGGATCATATAAGTACCATCTGCAGAGGAGACAAACACACATTTATACCACTAGAACACACACACACACAAACGATGAAACACACTCCGTCAAGCTTGCTGACTTACATTGCCCCGACTGGAAGGTGAGCACGCAGACGAGCGGGGCGGTGAACAGATGGAGGCAGTTCAGAGGCCGCCTCCAGTTCCTGTCCTCCTTGTCAGGGTCCACCACAGGGATGATCAGCAGCAGCACCACCTCTAGTGGCATCTGGTGGACGCAGGAGGGAACTGCAGCTTAGGTCACGGCGACACACTGACTGGCGATGATGCAGGACACAGAGAGAGCTAAAAAACACAGCTACACCGCTACACGGCCTACAAACACCACACACACACATACAGATTACACACACAATACACAAATGACACACTAACCACAAAGCCCTAGCAGAGAGAAAAAACATACACACACATACAGATTACACACACAAGACACACTAACCACGAAGCCCTAGCAGAGAGAAAAACCACACCCACACAATACACACCTTGAGTACTTTCAGTGTCCTCCAGCCCCAGGACTTCCTCCTCCACTTCCTGTGATCCAGAGGGTTGATGGAGCTCAGGAAAATCTGAACCGTCGACTCAGAGTAAGGCAGGAGCGGTCTGTACTCATCTTCTGACACACACACACACATTTCACCTCTGATTAGCACAAACCTGGGAGTGATGTTTAGTATACATAGTGCAGCACAGTGATGCATTCTTACCATAGTCATGCTGGATGCCACGGTTGCTTAATGAAGGAACTTCATCATCTGACTCTGATGACTGAAACTCTGTCAAGAGAGAAGAACATTAGTATCCTTGTGTGTGTGTGTGCGTGCACCTGTGTGTGTGTGTGAGCGTGTGCAAAGGGCACCTGACACATGCGTTGAGGTGTGGATGGAGGCTGTGGCTGAGTGTTTCTGTCGGTTGTAGATGTAGGCGCTCACGATGACTGTGATCACATACACAACGTACAGGGACAGGTAGCCTAAACACACACGCATCAAAAGAGGACCACATTTTCACAGCAGTACTGTACGCTTTCTGCTGTACTGAAAGTAAGGAACCACGGCTCAGCTATCAGGCATGGTGAGCTCAAATACTACAATGCAACAACAACATCTCATTTACAATGCAACAATACATACATACTACATGGTGAAGACGTATTAGATAGTACCCAATTGCTGTGAAAGTACAGTGGTTAAGGACAGACCTCTTCAATGGTCAAGCAGTTTCATTCTGTCCAGCTACTACAATGAACTTCTGACTCCAGTGTGTGTGTTGTTTACCCAGTGTTTCAAAATAACCAACATGTTTAGTGCTGTAGCTTCAGTTTCTAAGCCTACAGTACCTGACATTTTGCAAAAACAGGTGGGACAGTCTGAGCAAAAATGTCAGGGCCATTTTTTTGTCCCAGTCCAGCCCTGAGTGCAACAACAACATCTCATTTACAAAGCAACAATAAATACATACGACATGGTCAGGCAGTGAACTTCTGACTCCAGAGCGTGTGTGTGTGTGTTTACCCAGTGTTTCTCCGAGAGCTATATTTCCTCTGTAAAGAATGATGAAGGTCCAGAACACAGCGCCCAGGTAGAAGATGACATCACGCAAAAAGGGGCGGGACGCAACCGTGAACGGTTTGACCAACGCCACGCTCCCGGCAACCACCGTGGTTACGAAGATCCCCGCTCCTACGGAGGGAGAAACAGGAGAGAACGAGGTCATTGGATCGAACGCAAAAACAAACAAAAAACGGTTGGTCTTTTGTTGTGTGTGCGGTGAGTGTGTGTGCGGTGAGTGTGTGTGCGGTGAGTGTGTGTGCATACCAAACAGGGCTCCTATCGCCAACCCAGCGGTATGTGGATGGGAGAAGGCCGCCACAGCACTGAACACATCTGGGGCTCCATTGCCCAACGCCAGGAAGGTCACCCCCTCCACACAGACTAGTCAAGGCTAACACACACACACACACACAACCTACTGATCTTAGAACCCCCTACGGACGGAGACAGAACAGAGAACTGCTGACTGTACTGTCAGGTTCTTAGATACACTTTGAAGTGGATGTTCCTGTTTGAATGTTGATGAAATCATCAGTGGAAGAGCTGATCAGGAGAGAGAGGAGATTCCTATCTCTTCTCTCTCACACACCCTCAAACCCTACTCAGCGTGTTTTGGTGAGCGTGTGACAAGGGGAGGAGGAGCGAGTGTGGTCGGGTGTTTGAGGATACGGCCACGTTGTGAGTGAGGCGGAGAGTGGAGGAGATCGCGGAGAGGTTGGGACAGAAACTGCAGACAAAGGAACAAAGAAACAAATCATAAACATAACAATGCCATCGACCAGTCAATGAGGAGAACTCTTATGAATTCAACCTCAAATATGTGTGTGTGTTTATTGAGTCGTCGAACTGCTGTAAAATGCATGTGGAAGCATGACTGAGAAAGAAACCAACTTCTATCTCTCTATTCAGAAGTTTACTGAACCCAATGCCTCACTCCTCCCTTTCTTTGCACTCTTTACACTGTATTAAACCATGACTCGCTGATGCCTTGTGGTCATGTAACAGGCTACCATGTGACTCCTGTTCTTCCCCTTTCAAGATAAGATGATGGAGTCAAGAGTGCATGTGCATTGGAATGTGCTGACACAGAACTCAACGGAACACACAAAAGACGACTCCTTGTTCAGTTAGTTTGTGCACGTACCTCTGTCCAGATAGTGGTCACGTGCCAGCAATTAAACACAACACAAGAATAACACCATGACTGACTGTAACTACACACTCCAGACAGTAGAGTTGAACAGGAGGGTCTGTGGGGGAACTTACAACTTTGACGCACAGAGTCCCAAAATTAGAAACAAGAAGAACAGCCATACAATCTGTGAAGAGAAAAAGAGATTGACAGATTCATACACAGCTGCAAGTTGTCTATACTTCCCCTTTAGTTTTCTTTTATCATGAACTACTAATTTTATATAAGGCAGAGAGAGAGAGAGAGAGAGAGAGAGAGAGAGAGAGGGGAGAAAGAGAGTGGTGACACAGAAAAAGGGACAGAGATAAAGAGAGAGAAGGAAGGAAGGAATGAGAGAGGGGGGAGAGAGATGAAGAGGGAGAGAGAGAGAGAGAGAGAGAGAGAGAGATGAAGAGGGAGAGAGATGAAGAGGGAGAGAGAGAGAGAGAGAGAGAGAGAGAGAGAGAGAGAGAGAGAAAGAGAGAGATGAAGAGGGAGAGAGAGCCTTCTTTGTATGTTCGCTTGAGCTCCAGATCGAAAAAAGATTTGGGCAAAAGTATATTCAGGGAATCTACACAGGTTTTGTGACACTGGGTAGAATTGGTAAATTCTTCCACAAACCATTGACAGATGGTCACATTACTGGGTAAGAGGAACCTGTCCACACTAGGCTGAAGGGAAGTGATAACCGGCCTTACCTTCAGTTGATGTTTTTTTTCAAATTTTGCTAACATTTACAACATTTGCTAGTTCCGCACTGTATATAAACCTAGGCTTGTTCCCCGTACTGTACATAGCCATGACATCAGTGCTGGAAACAAGTTACTTTATTACTATATTTTTTCAAATGTTGCTAACATTTACAACATTTGCTAGTTCCGCACTGTATATAAACCTAGGCTTGTTCCCCGTACTGTACATAGCCATGACATCAGTGCTGGAAACAAGTTACTTTATTACTATTAGATTACGTTATTGTTACGTTATTAAAGTTCAGTCCTCGGACCAGGGAGATGGTGTGAGAAGGAAGACACGCTTACACAGAGAGTTATTGTGAGGGGTGTGAGGTGGGGGGGCAGCAGGCAGAAGGCAAGCCAGAGGTAATTGATGAAGCCATCTTCCAGACTGCAGTCTGGGGTGTTGTTCACAAACGCACAGCGATTTGCAGCGCTCAGGTTCATCACCATGTCACACTGGAATACACACACACACACACACAAACTTAGACACGTTGCACACAGTTACACATGTCCAGGGCCGGCCCAAGGGTTTTGGGGGCCCTAAACAAAACCTTGTCATACAAAAATCTAGACTGCCCTAAACCATGGTAGCCTAAATGATTTAGTTTTAAATCAATTTTGATAAGAAAATATCGAGTAAGTCATTCTGCATGAATGAAATGAAAGTTCTGAGTTAAAATAAGTTGCAGGTCAGGTGAGAGCTTGGAATAGTTCCTTGACAGTATGCCAATTTCGTTTTGCGCAATGGCATAAATGGTGAATTAACTTCATTGTCAACAGCGAAAAACAGATTTACGAATGCACCTGTTTAAATTTAATTACGAAGAAGAAAATCTAATTTGTTATCTTACTAACCTCATCAACACTGCCATGGAACATTATCCCACGTGACATTACGAAGGGATCTTCAATGCCGACGATTGAACGCTTTACAACGGAGGTCTCCGAGAAAATGTACTTGGCTCAGTACAAACCGGAACGTGACATGTTACTGGCAGTGGTACAAAACTCCAAGATCTCATAATTCACTTCGTTCAGGAAGCATGACCATTCCGATAGTTTCCTCAAAACACGACTGGCGACGCATGGACATTCAGACAATCGGAAATGTTGTTTACAAGTGAAATTCAGCCCTTGTGATCAATAGTTCTTAAGGCACCAATCATTAAAGTAGTATCTATTTTCCCATGGACTGGACATAATGTACAGACAAACACAAACAATCAAAACACCGCCCTCCTTGTCCTGACGTTTCAACGCTTGAGTTTAAGCCCGTCCCCCTTGGCATGTTGACATGTTCAGGCTGCAAAACTTCACCTCTGCAGCTCATACACGACACGGCTCAGATTAAATAACATTTTAATTTCACAGTTCACGGCATTGGAAAAGTACTATTTTTGGTATAATGGTAAATTTTGTCTCCAAAAGGAATATAATCATGAAAAATCCCATATCCACAACTTTTCACCAGAGAGTAATTTCTGGTGGATCACATGAAGGCTGACATAAGGGTGTGTCATTACACTTAAATGTCCATTTTAAGGCAGCATAAAAATAGGATGTGATTGGCTCATTTGGAGGTACTCAGTCACAGATTGGTTCCCCGTAGACCAAAGCAGCATCAAGGGGCGGGGTCCTGGGTTCGTAACAACCTCTTTTCTCCTGGCTGACCACTGGACACAAGTCCTGCTCACACCACCTGAGAGACACAGATGTTGTGTTATTGTGATATGTAACATATCCCCGCCAACATGTGACATATTGTATGTGATATTACATGTACAGTGTGTGTGTGTGTACTAACCTGAGTGCTGCATAGACATCAGTAGAACAGGCTTCCTCCCAGGAGGCATGGTCAATAAGCAGAGCACCTAAATCACACACATTAGATTCAAGTCAGTCTCCACGGTTCAAGCTTATGATAAACACATCTGTGTGTGTGTGTGTGAGTGTGTGAGTGAGTGAGTGTGTGTGCTGTACGCCAGGCTACGTACCCATGTAGATGCGAGCCAGACTGTATGCCAAGTCTCTAGCCGCCAGCTGCAGGTAGCTGGGAGGCCTGCTGGCTGCTGCCTGCACAAAGACCCCCAGTCCAGAGAGGGCGCTGTCTACAGCCGCCACGGCCGGGGCCAGGGCAGGGACACCAGAGGCCGCCTCCAGCAGGGTCTGGGGGCCAGGGGGACAGAGGAGAGGAGGGGTGGGAGAGCATGTGAACAGGTTGGTACACGGCAGAATGACGTTGGGACAGTGTCTGTCCCAAGTGTCTGAGGCTGTCCGCCTCGTCCACGGGCGCTGACCTTGGTGTAGGTGAAGTAGGCCTGGAGAACCTGCCCGGAGCTGCGAGCCACACAGCGCAGCACGTCCAGGGACAGCACGTTGGTCGTCCCCTCCCAGATGCTTAACACCTGGGGGAGGGAGGGGGGAGAGAGAGGGGAGGGAGGGAGGGAGGGAGGGAGGAGGGAGGGAGGGAGGGAGGGAGGGAGAGGGGAGGGAGGGAGAGGGGAGGGAGAGAGAAAGGGAGGGAGGGAGAGAGGGGAGGGAGAGAGGGGAGGGAGAGGGAGGGAGAGAGGGAGGGAGAGAGAGGGAAATAGAGGAGTTAGTGGAAGAAGGTTAGATAGAGAGAGATGAGAGAGAGGAAAACAGAAATAGAGAGTTAGAGGGAGAGTGAGATACAACAGGTCCCGCTTGCATGAGACATCATGAATCCAGGCCCTCACACCTGTGCGTCCCTGAGTCAGGTGACCCACCTGTGCATCCCTGAGTAGTCCTGGTAACCCGGTGTCTTCAATGTAGCCCTGTCCCCCGAAACTCTCCAGACCCTCTGACACCACAGCAACCGCCTGAGGGCCAACACATGGAACAATTTATAGAAACTTTCACAACAACCAATACACACCTCCGTCTACCTGGCGTGTGTGTGTGTACGGGCGTGAGGTGAACCACCTGTTTCCCAGTGTAGAGTTTGGCCACAGGTGTGAGCAAGCGCAAGAGGTGGGCCTCCAGCTGGGAGGCGTGTCCAGTTTCCTCTCGGCCAATCAGGCGGCACACGTCCATGACGAGCAGGAAGGCCCCGCGAGTCTCCACCTCCAGCCTGGCCAACGTCTGCATGTGGAGAGGGTGCTCCTTCAGGAGCTTCCCAAAGGCAGTGCGGCGGGTGGCATAGTCGCGAGACAGCTGGACCACCCTGTGACACACACACACACTATTCACGAAACATAAAGCACGTAAAACATTTGTTGGTTTTGAATCATCTTATGAAGTCGGTTCAGCAGGAAGCAGGAAACAGGAAGTACCTCCTCATGGCTCCTACTGCCGCCACACTGTTGTGGATCCGAGTCACCGTCAGCATGTTGGCGATGGAGGCCACGCCCCTTCCGTCTTCTGACAACTGAACATTCAAACTGTGTTTAAATGCTGCTCAGTCCACAGATGAATCCTACTGTAGCATTAATGCGACGACATGCAACGTATTCGAACAGCAGACGTTATAAACAAAACCATGTACAGAGTTGGGAGTTGAACCTGCGCACCCCTCCGCAGTCGAATACTCTACCAATGATCGACTCCCATCCACATAAGCTCAAATGAACCCTACTATTGGGGGATTGTGGGGCGTTGAGCGGACCTTGTGTGCGGGCAGGCCGTCCAGCAGCAGCTCAGCTGTGGGCATCTGTCTGGTGCCCAGCTTGTCCTTCAGCCTCTGGACCTCGATGCCCCTCAGCAGGCCGTCCTGATCCCGGCTCACCTCCGCATAGAAGAGAGACAACCCTCTGCTGCCCTGGAGAGATTGGACAAGACACACACACACACACACATAGGTTGGAGGTGTGTCGAGAGATGGCAATGAGGAGTGACAGATGGGAGACACACAGTAAAGCTTCTGCGTCCCGTGTGGAGAGGTGGAGTGAAGTAGAGGAGAGATACGAGGATTTCGGACGATGACCCGAGTGAGAGGTGCGGTACCTGTGTGGTGGATCCTTTTCTGTCCTGGACTCTGGCCAGGGTGAGGGTCACATCCGCGTCGGTTGCGGACGTGAACCACTTGAAGCCGTGTAGCTTGTACGAGCCATCTCCCTGCCGCACTGCCACCGTCTCAGTCCCACTTCCTGTAGAGACAGAGACACTCAGAAACACATGCAGCAGTAGACAAACGACAGGGTGTTTTTTTTATTTTCATCCAATCAGAATCCACTGCTGGGCGATCGCCGACGGCTACGGCCCGTACTGAGACGGGGGGGGGGACTGACCCACGTCAGAACCTCCCCTTCGTTCGGTCATCCACTGGCCGGACGTCCAGAACCTGTCAGGGTCACGGCTGGTCAAGCGGCCGAAAGCCTCCTCCACAGTCCAGGGCACTCCCAGAGACTACATGGGACATGTGAACACAGAGGCACAAATATAAGGATTCTGATGACAAACACAAAGTGGACCGCTGAGGGCCTTTTTCCCATGATGCACCTGCATGACTTTGGCAGCTCCATCAGTCATGGCCAGAGGACAGGTGAAGAGGCCAGAGGAAGGAGAGTACATGTACAGCTTACTCATCTGGTACACACGGCTGAAACACACACACACACACACACACACACGCATTTGTACAAGTTTGAGGGAATGTGGAAGCACAGTGAAAGATGACAGTTGGGTGGCCTGACCTCCACTCGCCATAGGTCCTCTCGTATCCAATAGCAACCATCCCCTCCTTTGCGGAAAGGTCCTTCATGCGTCCCCAGGCGGGAGAGGTCACTATGTGGTCGACGCGGCGACCCCAGGGATCAAAGTGCACAAGCGTAGGAGGCGTGACCTCACACTCCCGACCCCACCCATCCACCTCCGTAGACAACTTCTCCCCAAACTGACACAGGTCTGACAACACAGCCTTTGAAAACACAGACAGATATTGGTGATGGCAATGTTTTGAACATTTGAAGACACAGCCATCACTGTTATCCTAGTGAAGCTAAGGCAGCTCTGAAGCTAACAGTCCTTGTTGGCCTACTCACCTGATGAGGAACATGTCTCCTAAGGTAGCTTTTAAGCAGTGCATCTTCTAGGAAGGGGTTCTTCAGCACTGGTCTGTCTTGGAAGAACGCCCCTATTCCAGCACGGGAGAACACCGGATGCCCCTCTGCCTCCCACTCGTTGTCTGCATGCTGAACCACACTGTCAGGCCGAGTGGTGACCTCGCGGACGACCCGGTAACGGTTTCCCGTTACCTGACAATTGAGGAACAGCCGCCTCACTGACATCATTAGGAATTGGCTGAAATATAATGACTTAGGTTGCATTGACTTGCATGTGCAGATGATTGGCCATTTTTATTTTGCTAGCTGATATTAAACGTTAACATTTTAGTCCGAGTGCTGTTTATGTAGTGATCCTTGTACTGTAATTAATTGTATTGTGGTCTCTGTGTGGTGTCAGGTATGCTGTTTATGTAGTATTTATGATTGAATGTGTTTTAATACCTGTCTACAAACAAATTTCCCCTAGTGGGAAAAATAAAATGGACTTGACTAGTGAAATATCCCTTTAATAATGCCTTGATTGAAGGAGGTACTACGTGCTAGTTCTAATGTTTTTCAAAATCGCCTCAACTTCGCGAAACTGTGTCAAGGGTCACCAGAGGCAAGCAATGCAATTGTCTTCCGTTCTTCCAGAATGACAATATTAACAGGTATTTTTGCATAACACAAAACTAGGATCTAAACTGGCATTGTTATTTTCCGTATTTTCTTTTGTTAAAGAACCGCATAAAGTAAACATACACTGAATGAGTCATGCCAAGATAGGTTTTTAGTTGTGTTAAGTTAATGCATTCACTTAAGTATGTACATTTATAGAAGTATTTAATTTCAAGCTGACACTCAAGCATTATTCCTATGGAAAAAACGTAGTTTTGTTGACAATCTGCGTAGCTACCTTACCTCTTCAACCCCTTCCAAAAGCACTATAATTTCTTTCAAAATAAAAGTCCCACCCTGGATGACCGACTGCAACATCACGTGACAAAAACACATTTCAGTGGAATAGTTATGGAACTTTTGTATTGTTGCTCCATATGTAGATCAGTGAAAAATACTTTATTTTTCTTTAATGGTAATACAAAGGTCATATTACGTGCACCTTTCAATAAAATGTTGCCATGACATGGTAAAAATATATTTTAGAAGAAACATGGGCACCGAATATAATATGAACACAGACCTTTGGGTAACTCAACAAATGATTATTCAAAAAACGATAAGAGATCAAAACGAACACAGAGAACAGTCAAGTCACAATAACAAGGGCGGTGTGGACATAACCATACTGATAAAACGCAGTAAGTAGTTACATTTCGTGAGTGCGATACCCAAGCAACACAATAGGTAGATAGACTACTCTGAGGAGAAAAGGATGAACCTGGTGAGTGCTAGTACACGGACTGCTTCAGTAATGCTTCTCACACATACTTCCAATCACGGGTCAACACAAGACTGTTAAACAGACCCAGTAAAAGGCATCAAACCCACAGATTCAGGACAGATTTGACACGAACAAATCAAGACTGGTTGGCCCTACTGTAATATAATATAGATTTTACATAGAGTTGCTAGCTGATATACAAATGGACTAAAATGAAAACATGCCCTAGAACCCATCCAAACCCAGAGAGAACACGGACGACCAGTTAAACAGAAACGATATAAGGTGAAAAATACTGCAGTTTTATAAAAACAAACAGGAGTCTAATCAACAGAGGGGTTCGTTCCCCTGTGCTCAGGACGTGTGTGCGCGTGTAGACCATGCCCTCCGCCCCACGAACACAGAAGCGCGTTGGCATGGATTGGCAAGATGAAACCCCAAGCCCTCGATCGAACAGAGCGCTGGTGGTGAGAGGAGGGAGAGAGAGCAGAGCGTGTGTTCGTCCTGTCAGGAGTCCAGGAGCCTCTCTCTCCTCTCCGGCCTTTCCTCTTCTGTGGTTTAGTCTCCCTTGGTGAGCAGGTCTTCTATGTAGGCGTCCAGTTCATCGTCTGTGTTTATGTCAATGTCCTGCAGGAGGGTCACATGTTAGTTACTGTGCGTGTGAGAGGGTGAGACAGTGTGTGTGATAGAGTGTGAGGGAGAGAGTGAGATAGTGTGTGTGTGATAGTGTGAGGGAGGGAGAGAGACAGAGAGAGCGACAGAGACAGAGAGAGCAGTACTTGGCATCTCGTATCCAAACCCTAAACCCTTCCGTCCAGTATAGCCCTACCCTGCACACATTCCTCTAGAACAGTCCCTGCAAACACAGCGAGCGTGAGAGTGTGTGTGGTAGAGTTTGAGGGAGGGAGAGAGACAGAGAGAGCGACAGAGAGAGAAAGCAGTACTTGGCATCTCGTATCCAAACCCTAAACCCTTCCGTCCAGCATAGCCCTACCCTGCACGCATTCCTTCTGAACAGTCCGTGCGAACACAGTGAGCGTGAGCGGGGTTTACCTCCTGGACCTTCTGCAGCAGGGCCACGATGTTGGTCCGCAGCTTCTGCAGCTTCTCGTCCGCCTCCTTCAGCTTGGTCTCGGCGCTGCTGCTCTTCTCCTCCACTGCCTTGGCCCTGGCGTCCGCACGGTTCTGGTACGAGTTACACAGCGCCTGCAGGCCCAGCTCGTACTGCTGGAAGTACTCCTTCTACAGAGGAGACACACACACACATGTTCTCAGTATATATATTAGGGGTGGGAATCTTTTGGTACCTCATGATTCTAATCGATTCTTGGGGTCACGATTCGATAAAAAATCGATTCACGAAAAAAAAACGATTCACATAAATGTTAGCGATTTCCCCCCCCCACACCTTATATATATATATATATATATAGAGAGAGAGAGAGAGAGAGAGAGAGAGAGAGAGAGAGAGAGAGAGAGAGAGATCTGTGTGTCTCAACTGTGGATTTGAGCACTTTCAAAGTTCGTGGCCTTACTTTACCTTCACTAACTATTTCACTAACCTTTCAGGGATTTTCAAGGCCCATGGGAACCCTGAATATGGCTGTGTATGAGACCATGAGATGTGCAGATGGTTTCATATCTAAAGGAGCGCTGGGGTCTTCCTAGGTACAGATGAGGGGGGGGGGGGGTCAGGCTCACCATGGGAAAGGCCACCAGCTCCTCGGCTGTCATGCTGTTGACGTCGTCCTTGGGGATCCGGAAGTCAGGAGGGAAGAAATACCGCAGCAGTGTCCTGGAGAGGCACACACACACACACACAGAGAGAGAGTAAGGTCAGACACCTGTATTCCCTTCACCCCCAGGCCCCCTCTCCCTCCTCCGGATGGTTCCAGAAAAGAGGAGCGTTTTCACGTTACCTCATCATGGTGACCAGGCTCTCAGTCACCTCTCGACTGGTTCCTGGTTGGGTGGTGTCTGGCTCCATGGGGGAAGGGCCTTTCTCTGGCTCCGCCCCCTGCTGTGTGTCTGGTGTCTGTGTGATTGGGGAAGGGGGCCTCATCAACCTTACATCCTCGCTGCCTTTAAACACCCTGCAAACACACACACGCCAACGTCAGCGAAAGACAAACCGGACAAAACACAAATATTCATACTCAGGAAGGGTGACCTCACCAGCGGTCTTTCGGGGTGGACCTGGGGACGTAGTCAAACTTCACCTTCCAGCGCACGCTCTGTTTGTTTGTCTCCACGGCAACCACTTTCCCAGTGTACCATTCCTTGTTGACGCGAACTTCCACCAGCAGACCCTTGTCTAACCAGAGGACACACACACACACAGACACACACACACACAGACACACACACACACAGACACACAGAGAGTTCCAGTCCAGGGTCCACTGAGCAGATGTACAAGAGGAGAGTTCACCTGGAGTTCAGGTCATGTCTCACCTTTCTGAGTGTTCTTCAAGTCCTTCTCAGGGTCGTTATCGTGGTCGTCATCGGATACCTGCAGATGCAGCACAGATCAGACAGGGACCCCGCTCTCTAATAGAACCAGCACCCAGAGGGAGAGAGAGAGCCCTGCTTCCCAAGACAATCTATGAAGACTTGAGACCAGAGGAGAATAGAACCGGTTGGAGTTCAAGAAGATGGAGGAGCAGTCTAGTAAGGATCGAGATAGGAAGACGGATTTGAAGAGTTAGGAGGGAGAGATAGGACTGTTTTGATTGGGTTAGGAGGGAGAGATAGGACTGTTTTGATTGGGTTAGGAGGGAGAGATAGGACTGTTTTGATTGGGTTAGGAGGGAGAGATAGGACTGTTTTGATTGGGTTAGGAGGGAGAGATAGGACTGTTTTGATTGGGTTAGGAGGGAGAGATAGGACTATTCAGAGAGGTTTGTAATCTCTTGCTCTCTGTGGTTGTCGAGAGGGGGGGTGGGCAGTCACCAGTCAGTACCTTGGTTTTAGACCCGGCTTGCGCGGAGGGGGCGGGTTTAGGGGTGGAGGCGGGTGTGGCTTTGCTGGCTGAGGGCGGGGTGGCGGGGGGTGGCCGTGTTGCCGTGGCGTTCACGCCCCTCTTTCCAGGCTGGGGGGGTGAACATGGCAGAAGCTCTGACTGACAGCTCTGGTATCATCTTAGTCCTACCTGAAGGACTCTGGCCAGGTGGGCCTGGTCTTCTCCCACTGCTGCTCAGGCTGTGTGGTGACAGTGTACGGGAGTCCCTTGGTTCTCTGTGCCCCATTACAACCATTACCTGCCTGTCTCACTGCTTCATCTAATACGCCTTTCACTGATGGAGGTTATATTTGATCCTCACCTGTAAACCTTGAAGACGTGTGTGTGTGACTATGCATGTGTATGTACATGTGTGTGTGTGTGTGAGTGCATGTTTGTACCTCATTCACTTTGCCCCTCTTGGCAGGAGTGGCCTTTTCCACAGCTTTTCCTCGGCTCCCTGCGGCGGTGGCCATCTTGGATTTCCTGGGCAGTATTTCCTCCTCGCTCTCCTCTTCACTGTCTTCCTCCTTCTCCTCCTCCTCCTCCTCCTGTTCTTCCTCGTCTTCCTCCTCACTCTCATCTTCCTCCACCACTCTCTTGCGTGTGTTGCCCAGAGCGGAGGTTCTGGCGGTTGACGGCTTGGTTGGTGTCTGAGTGGAAACAAACACCATAAGATCATCAGATCAAACTTTGGTTCTCTTGTCACAGAAAACTTCCCTGATGCTCACAAATCAGCACCTACAACCAACCTAAACCCTTAAGACAGCACTATCAGATCAGCATTGACACTGACTGCTGTACTTAATGAACACACACACACACAGACACACACACTTACCCGAGAGTTCCGGCTGGCTGGGGGAGTTTTAGCTGGTGCTTTGGCTGGGGCTTTAGGGGCGGGCTTTGCTCCAGGTGGCAGCGTCTTAGCTGCAGCTCTGGCTCGGGATTGTTCGACTTTGGGTGCCGGAGGAGGTGCGGATGTTCGTGGCGACCGGGCCGAGACAGCGGGCGTCCGGGTGACCGGGGGCGGGATGCTGGGAGCGTTTTTGAGGTGGAAGGGGAGAGGAGGGGAGCGAGGCCGGGTGAGGACTCTCTCAGACGACCTGGTGGCCTGGGAGACAGAGCAGGAGGTCAGTAGTGAGCAGGAGATCAATATTTCCAGACTAAATAATCCCAGGACACAGTTAAGTGTGTGTGTGTGTGTGTACCTGAGGAGAGCCCTCGGAGGCAGGTCTCATGCTGACGTCCAGAGGGAGCTTCTTCAGGTCTGCGGACGATTTGATGGTGCTGGTTTTCTATCAGGTCCAGAACCCAAAACACACCACAGTGAGCAGACCCTCACACACAGAGCCCCCCGTCCTCCCCGCCCACACGCTGAGTGTGTGTGTGTGTACCTGCAGGGCCTGCAACTTCTCCTGCTGCAGTCTGATCTTCTCTGCCAGCTCCTTCTGTTTGTCCTCGGCCGTCTGCACCACCTTCCTGAGAGCCCCACAGGGCAGGTTCTGCTTCTGCTCTGCCGCGTCACACCTGCAGGCACGCCACACGCCTGTGTGACTCACTGGGTTTACATGTGTGTGTGTGTGTATTACGTGTGTGTGTATTACGTGTGTGTGTATTACGTGTGTGTGTACCTGTCCTGGGTGCTGTCTGGGTTCATCAGACACACCCAGCTGTCGGGGTAGCGTCTGTCCACAGCATCCATCTGGAACGGCAGCGTCCTCCACTTTAAACACTTATCTAGACAACACACAAACACACAGTTCACACCCTCTCTCTCTCTGTGTGTGTAGCCATACGTGTGTGCATTTCCGTTTGTCTGTCTGTGTGTGTGTAACCACACTTGTTTATTAGGGTGAATGTGGTTACGCAGTGATAGGAATCTCTATGGCGAGTATGCCAATCTGAGTGTGTGTGTGTGTATCTCACCACACTGTATGGTTGTGTGTGTGTGTGTGTGTCTCACCACACTGTATGGTTGTGTGTGTGTGTGTGTGTGTCTCACCACACTGTATGGTTGTGTGTGTGTGTGTCTCACCACACTGTATGGTTGTGTGTGTGTGTGTGTGTCTCACCACACTGTATGGTGAGGGGAATCTCCATGGCCCGTCGCCTCTTGTAGCGCTGCTCTGAGGAGGGCGGAGCTGACCAGCTGGCTGACAGGTAGCCAAACTCATCCCAGAACTTCACGATGCCCTTCTGAGCTGCAACACACACACACACACACACAGGCTTGAACACACAGGCCCACGTTGGCAGCATCAGAGGAACAGAGAGCCTGCGGCGTGTCTCACCGATGTTGCTGTCCTTCCAGTACTGGGCGAGATGTTCTCCCATGGCTTTCAGAAGATGCCTGTATTCTTTAGCGTCCGCAAAGTCCTGCTTGTTGTGAGTGGGCTCCAGCACCACGTAGGGCACGTCCACCACGCCCACCACGCCCCCACACGCCCTGGAGAACACACACACGGGCGTGTCAGTTAGACACACACACACAGACAGAGGGGACTGAGAGCGTGGCGGGTGTGGTGGTCACACTCACATGCCGCCCTCCAGCTGGGGTCCCGTCTTCTCGTACATCTTGATGAGGCGGGAGCAGTTGTACACGAACATGCCGTCCAGGTCCCGCTGGTCGATGTTCACGCCGAAGATGAAGTTCAGCTCCTTGGGCTCCTTCAGCGCCCTGAGATGAGAGGGAGGGAGGACGCAAAAAGTTATTATACCGCCAAATACAGAACGTAGACATTCTGTCGAGATGCCTTCATGATACAAGTGACTCATCCTGTCAAGTACAGTACAAATCAAAGTATTTGATCTATTTTTATTTAACCCGGAGGATAAAAATTGGGTTCTGAATGTAGCATCTGTAGTCCTGTCAGACCTTTGTTTGGACTCCAGGATCTTCTTCTTCATGTCTGCGTCGCGGCGCAGCATCATGGCGGAGTCCTGGGCCTTCCTCAGAGAGGCCTGTGGCAGAGCGGGAGGTTAGAGGACTCACACAATAGAATAAAAAAGACTTTATTGTATGACTGCATGCGATATATCTACTACAACGAGTAACAACGAGCTAGGCCTTTATATTACAATGTAAGAGCGACGTTGGCTGAAATCTTACTCGTGCATCCTTGGACAGGTCACCTCCCAATTTGGCTTCAACTGCTAAACTCTGGCTCTCCGCTTCGCGAGCCTTCTCCTCCGCTGAAACACACACACCACACCACACACACACGCAGGGTCAACAGTTGGCCCAGTGACCCTTAGACAGGGTGCTACAGGCTGAGTCCTTCAAGCTGGACTCACCGATCTTGGCGAGGTGATCGGCCTTCTTCACTTCCTGCTCAGCGCGGGTTTTGAAGCGGGTCGACGTGTACTTGTACACCCTGAGAAGACTCTCGGTTAGTTCTGAAGCCATTCAAAAGACATTTAAACGGTTGTAGAAGAGGCTGAGGAGGAGAGTTTAGACGAGGAGACCCGGTCGTGTCCGGGCTGTGACCTCTGACACGGTCTTGTTACCTGGGTTTGTACAGACAGCAGGACATCCTCTTGGTCCTCACTTTGTGTCCCTGGATGAAGATCCTCATGCGAGGGTCGATGTACAGAATGGCGGCGTACGCTCGGAACGACCGGCGCTCTGGCTTCCTGCGGTGAGAGGATGTGATGTCATCGACGGGCTGTATACATCTCTGACCGCATGCACGGTGAGGTGAGCCGGCGTGGTGAGGGGGGGGGGGGGCAGGATGGGGGGGGCAAGATGGGGAAGCAGGACAGGGGGGGTACTCACACGCCCTCTGAGAGAGTCCCAGCCATCAGGATGTCCTGGTGGTCTGTCTCCACGTCCAGCTCAGGCTCTCTGTTGTCCATCAGCTTCAAGTTGTAGATGATCACCAGGGTCCCTGCACCGACACACACACCACACAAGTTTAGCAGATCACACAATTACATGGCCACAAACACACCTTGTTATTGAAGTTTGATGTTTTACTCGGTGTAAACTGCCGTTAGAGGCCTGTCTCAGTTCAACTCTGTTTACTAAGCCTTGAACATTATCTCAACTCTGACGGCGAGCTGGAGGAGAAAAAGGGAGTATCTGTTTGTGTGCCAAGGATGTTGGTTGTAGTAGGCAACTATTTCTGAGCACATTGAGGGATGAAAAGTAGCTTTTTTGCACAACAACAGTATCAATAAAGACCCTGCTGTAACCACTGTTAGATTTGAAACCCTTGAGAAACACTAAGAAGTGTAGTTAGAGTGAAGTATTTGACATTGTATTGCTTCATAAGCCTTTATTTGCTCACCTGGGATAAAAAATACAATATTTACACATGTGCTGTTTAATCGCTATGACAACCCACACATACACAAAGTTATTGAACACTTACCACTGCTGCTCTCGATCTTGTTAAACTGCTCCATCAGCTGTTGTTCGTTTTTAAAGGGGGAGTACTTATAGATGAGTCCCGTCTCCACAGTGAACTTCTCCATGTCGGCAGTGATGGGCATCCGGGTCCTCAGGTCCCAGGTGGGCAAAGGGACGATCACCTGAAGAAGAAGAAAAATGTAACCTTTAGAAACTTTGTTTTTTATATACTCCCTTTATATACTCCCTCCTTTTTTATATACTCCCGCCCCCTTCTATAAAGGTTGGAAAAAAAAATTTGAACAAACGTTTCTGGATTTAAAAAAAAACGTTGTTACTTCCCATCTCTGGTCACAACTCAAGTATACTTAGTCCATTCACCTCAGCACTGAGGGGATTTATTATTAAAAATAATAACGTATTTATTTGGCAAACACCTCATCCAGCCCTTCCTCCTCATGGAACGTTCTGGACAGGAACAGGCAGGAAATTGTGTTGTCCTTCTTGGTGAACAAAATGAAGTCCTTCCCAATTCTCATGGAGCCCCTGGATGGCAAACATTTAGGACACACTGGTGACGACCACAGATATGCTGACTGGACACGGCCTCGCTGGCATCTGAGATCAGGAGAAAAGGAAAAGTCTTACGATTTCAGTCCGTTTCCGTACTGGCCGATGTGAGTGGACTCTGGAAAGCGCTTGCTGGACTTTCCAAACTGGATGACGTGAGTCGCCTCGTCTGAAAGCCAAGTGGAGGAGAGATGGAGGGAGGGAGGTTAGTGTGATGGACTGGCGTTTGACTTGTGTATCCTTTGTCATCTGACGACGTGAGTGATGTCACTCACTCGGGTCCATTCCAGTGCCATCGTCAAGGAAACAGAGCATGTAGCCTCCCCGTGTGTCGGCTTTTTTTTCTGCCGGTCAGGAGGAAGCAGGAGAGAGGCATCAGAACAGGAGGCGGAATCAAGGAGATGTTGGTGTGTGTTTTGGGAGAGTGTGGGTGTGTGTGTGCAGGGAGGGGTTGGTGTGTGTGTGGGGAGTGTGTGGGTGTGTGTGTGCAGGGAGAGGTGTGTGTGTTGGGAGTGTGTGAGGGTGTGCGCAAGTCATGTACCTGTATAGATGTCAATTCGGGTGGCATTGGCATCCCTGTAAGACAAATGATTGACAGGTGATCAGACCAATGAGAATTACCCTGACTGTTATGGAATATTATCCTGACTTCATGACCTGTCCGTGTCTGAGTTTGTTTGTGTTCGAGACACGCAGAAGACTGCAGTCATTCTCAAATCGCGCCTTTCTTCACACTGATGTGTAGATTAGAGGTGTTTTGAATATGTCTAGCATGCAGGAAACGACACTGTAGAAACCGCCTGTACCTGGAGTTGTCCACGAGCTCAGCCAGTGCTCCAAACAGGAACTCGTGTGTCGTCCTGGAGACAAACAACCGGTCTTTTAGAGGTCAACCTGGTTCGATGGGCATTGTGAGGTACATATAGGCATTGTGAGGTACATATGAGGGAGACTGTGGATGCGAGCGTCGTGTGAGTGCACATCACGACTAACAGAAGCAAACCAATCATGACCCTGACACAGGGACCTTCTACGGTTCTGTATTAGGTAGTTAAAGTGACAGTTGAATATATTTGGCACTTTTCAGGTTTGTTTTTATGGTCCTCTGTGTGGGGTATCATTCCATCCACTGGTCCTATGTGCATCCTGTCACCTACTACTTCCTGTGACTACAGCCTCATCTTTGCTCCTGGACACGTCACTTCCTGGGTGCTCACCGCTTCTAACTTAATATGAAACACAAAGTCTCTTTTTATGTTCCTGGTTTTTGTGGCAACATTTAAAAACAGGAAATACAAATGGACTCAATGAGAGGTTTAGGTCACTGGTGTTGGTATTCATGTACAAGGTCTTGGCCAGTCTCATATCTAGCTAGCCGTGTTGTTTAAAATAGTCTTGCATGACAAATCCAATCCTTGCTTTGCTGTTAATGTTCAGGGTCTCATTCAGCAACACATAGCTGTGCCCTGCTTCCTGTCAGCTTCACAGGAAGTGGGCTTGGAGGCATATTAGACCGATACCAGTTAGCAGGCGGTCAATAGTAGTGCTGTGTTGAATGGGGAAGGAAAGGATAATGGGCAACTGTTGAAGCCCAGCCCTCCCAGCCAATGATATCCAGAGGCCCAGCCCTCCCAGCCAATGATCTCTAGAGGCCCAGCCCTCCCAGCCAATGATATCCAGAGGCCCAGCCCTCCCAGCCAATGATATCCAGAGGCCCAGCCCTCCCAGCCAATGATATCCAGAGGCCCAGCCCTCCCAGCCAATGATCTCTAGAGGCCCAGCCCTCCCAGCCAATGATCTCTAGAGGCCCAGCCCTCCCAGCCAATGATATCCAGAGGCCCAGCCCTCCCAGCCAATGATATCCAGAGGCCCAGCCCTCCCAGCCAATGATCTCTAGAGGCCCAGCCCTCCCAGCCAATGATCTCTAGAGGCCCAGCCCTCCCAGCCAATGATATCCAGAGGCCCAGCCCTCCCAGCCAATGATCTCTAGAGGCCCAGCCCTCCCAGCCGATGATCTCCAGTCCACTGCTATCCTTGATGTTGGTACCGCCTCCTCCATCAAACGGAGGCTTGCAAATTATTGATAAAGTGTTCGACATCTTCACCTTTTTGATTCTGTTCAGTGAATCTTTTCTTCCTTCACGCCACCAAGTACGTCCATCACCGCAGAAGGACGATGGCTACATTAAACCTTTAACCATGACCTTAATCCGTGGTGCTTAAGTTATTCTAAAATAAAATACCTTCTATAAAAGAAAGTTAAAAGAGCTGTGAAATATGGAACGCAAACATGTAATTGTGAGATAAGTGACCAACAGTGACCAGCGTGCAATACGATTCTTGCTGAGCTGGGTCCTCTTGGTTCCTGATATTTTTGTAAATAGTTTTGTGTGCATGTTTGTTTATTTCTCAAATTATACTTACGAGTTGGTGTGAAGATACTCAAAGGTAAGCTGAGCTCTGTTCAGACTGCTGTAGTTGGAGAAAGCCATGACCTTTCACTTAAACTATGTCCTGGTCTTCTTGAAGGCCCTGGAAAGTAGGAACCATGATTTCTAAGTTTCCCCCATTCTATTTTGGGTTAGTGTGAGCAAGTAACATTTGCATCCACCTTGTTAGAAAGTGTACCTCCGAAGTTTTGCTGTTTCAGAATACGTTATCTGAAAAAACATCCTCAAGTTCATTCATAAAACTGTTTTGGGCGAGATATACTTTGGTGTCTACTGCACCAACGATACTGACAATAATTCTGTGGAATAAAACCATTTCGTTTTGTATTACTTTAGTATTGTAGACGTACAGGAGGCCCGCGACTTTCAGGTAGCCTGTATCATTTATTCAGAAAGACGTTTTATTGTTTCAGTTTTATGGCAGTCTAATGTCAGACATTTATGAAAATAGAACGTTTTCAAGCGCTGTTCAATACTTCCTGTGAGTCAAATTACGCTCTCTAATACTTTTATGTACTACTAGATGAGGGAGGCAAAACGAACCCAGTCAAGAGGGATGAGTATCTTGACAATACGTTTCACCTGAGCATATCTGAACATTAAACTATTATGATTTTTATCATCAGTGCCTTTTCTTTACTCTCAGGGCTAGGACCAGAAAACTCCCTCTGACCGCCCAGTAGAACTTGATAACCCCCTCTTTCCAAGCGGGTCTCCCAAAACTGATCAAACTCACGTGGGAGGCCTAGCTACTCGTTCTGAACGACATTGTTTGTCTGCCATGTATGTGGATCAGCCCACCAATGTCTCCCATTATTCACGCCATTTTATTGCCAAAATAGCTGCTTAAGCGATACGATAAACTGTCAGTGTTGGAGGTTTTCAATGTAGTCATGCTTCGATAAATGGTGTAATGACCTCGTTATAGTTTTCCCCCACACCCACATTTTTTTTTATCATAGAATTCTGTGAAGCTGTTAAATGTTATAGCTAACACCTGCAAAGATCGCATGAGTATTATCATCCAATTTGCAAACCGTTTTTCTGGGCAAGAAACTTCAGAATCACTCCAGGTCCGTGTGAAATATCCGTCAAAGAAATGAGAAGAAATTAGACATAGCTAGCTAGTTAGCTCTCTGTCGATAATACATACACTAACAGTTCCACGGTAGGCCGCAGTAGAGACTAGAAACCTGTCTCAATCGCTCCTTCCAGTCCAGCTCTTCGAGCTTTGGACTGGCTACGAAAAGGGGTGGAACCAAACCAAAATCCGCCTCTTTCCAGTATTACAAGCCAATAAGAGACCTTTAAATGTGAACATATTCATCTGATTTGGTAATAGTTCTGTCACTCTATACAAATAGGAAAAAGCAAGCGCATAAATAACTTCTTTGCAACTAATGTAGCGACATCCATTTTTTGTCCATAAATATTTAATATATTTTGCTAAACTTATTGGAGCAAGAAACGTCGTTTGTTACTTTTGGAGCACGTGCGTTGATTATGCTGTGTATATGAAATGCCTACTGGGACAGTTGCTGGAGAGTTTGTATAAAGATGCCTTTCAGGTTCGCAGTGTGGCTGCACTGGAGGCTGCTTGAATCCAACCACCTGTAAGTTACTACCTAACTCTGAGCCTTGAATTACAGTCATGCCAGGGGCTCAAGAAAAGGATAAACTACAAGTTAGAGGAATGCAAAAGGAGAGCCTGGCATCAGGCATGCCAAGGTGTGGAACTGAACAACACAAACTGCTTTGAGTTGGGTGGAGGAATGAAACACATTTTAAGTTGTTTAAATGGTTGTTCTCTATTGCATTCATGAAAACATCCAGTAGGCTTATTCTTACAGTCAAGGAATGTTGAACACTTAATCACAAGAATGTGCAAAGTCTGAATGACCACTGAAGACAAGGACACTAGGCTGAAGTGCTTAGTACACTATATTACATTTTCCAACAAAGAACTATGACAGCCTTTGAGCAAATGGAAAAAAAGTTTAATTTAGCTGACAACTCTATTAGAGCTGTTTATTATTAGAGCTGGTCCTGAAGGTGGTGTTTAAAGGGTCAATGATCAATCACAAGATTAACAAGTAAGAAATGAGTTGGTCCATTGAATTATTGTCTTAAAAAAGGCAGATATCCTCCTTAAAAGGCTTTTTTGTCCGTCCTTTTTCTGTTCTCTCACTTTCCTGGCGCCGTGATCGTTGATCTCTCCTTGGTTTTATGACGGTCGATATCAGGAGTCAATAAGGGACTCCTATATATAAAAATAAAATATTATAATAACATTGCACTTCATCGGACGTGAGGTTCAAAGGACACAATATACAGTAGAAAAGCAGAGCGTGTTACCATCTGTAGGCCCAGGCCGTTGCCTTGGTGACGACGTGTGTGTGAGAAGCTGGCTGAGAGACAGAGTAGGACACACATTCCCAGCAGGACCACACTCACTTGCACCAGGTGCTGTACTGCAACGTCCTGTTGCTCCTGCAGAAGAAGAAAAAAAAAACGACAACTTAAAAATTACTCTCTGGCTTTTATGTGAGTAAAAAACTGCACTAATGCAGCATGTTTTGGAGTTTATTTTGTTTCCTGCACCTCAGTCAACAAAGCTGTGAGAGTGGGGTCATGGGTGGACTTCAGGCTGTAACACAAACGCGAGGCCATGGGTGACCGGCTACCCGTTTCCACGGTAACCACTCGGACAGGTGGGCTCATCTTCTCGTTGGTTGGACACTGAGGGGGAAGACTGGACACAACAACACAGATCAAGCCTAAACTCTCTCACACACACACACACAGTACAAACATGCATCCGTCTGTGAGGAGAAGGATGTGAGACTCACGGGGCTGGAGGTAGAGTGCGTGCAGGTGCGCTGACGGTAAGGCAGGTGAAGGTGTTTTCCCCCGTAGGGAGAGGGAAAACTTGAAGAGCAACAGTCACAGTTTCATCACCTGAAAAAGATAAAAACACAGCGTATAAAGGATCAATTCCACCGCATGCATCTCACACATTCACCCAATGTACCATTGATGTCAATCAGCGACAAAATTAGACACAAGAGGACTCCGGCACAACCTACACAAGACAAACTTGATTAACGTTCTCATGTAGCCGGTGTGTATCAGTGAAACTCACTCCTCAGGTATGTAACAGGCCACCCGCATCAACGAATAGCTAGCTTTTCGTTGGCGTAGTTGGTAGTGGTGGCGCTTGGGAAGCCAGAGGTGGTAAGTTCGAACCCAGTGCGGGACGATTTGCACGATACCTCTGACGGAGCTTGCAAGACCACGTCTGTTACACTGGTGCCGTGACCCGGATCGCTAGGTTAGCATCAGCTAACCGGCCGGAGTGAGTTTGAGGGGTGAATGTAGCCGGTGTGTATCGGTGAAACTCACTCCTCAGGTATGTAACAGGCCACCCGCATCAACGAATAGCTAGCTTTTCGTTGGCGTAGTTGGTAGTGGTGGCGCTTGGGAAGCCAGAGATGGTAAGTTCGAACCCAGTGCGGGACGATTTGCCCGATACCTCTGACGGAGCTTGCAAGACCACGTCTGTTACACTCAGAATAGAAACTTTCAACAGTGCACTGACTTTTACTGCTAAATGTGGGTTCTTATCTGATATGTGTGGGGGACGCTAACCTGTCAAGCCCAGCTGACTGGCCAATAGACTGGTGTGCAGCTCCACAACCTTCGGGGTTTGGCTGTCAGGCTTGTGGACCAGAGCCAGTGGGACAAGGAGGGAGTACTGGGTCACAGGAGGCGGGTTCTGGGAAGGGCTCTCCAATGAGTTTCCACCTGTCTTCTGCCCAATCGGAGGACTAGAAACCTGCTCATCCGTGGTGCCATTGGTCACCTCACACAGCTGGTGAAGGGCGATGGAGGAAAGGAAGTTGTTCCAGTCCTGAAAGGAAATGAGCGATTTGCGCAGGTTAGACAACAGCACATTCTGTGTTATAGACGTGTATAAACTTGATACACCACCATACCTTTGTATCAGGATTGGGCAGGGTCTGTGTGTGGGCATAGGAGCTGATGCTGATGAAGGAGAGGGCAAGGATCAGCAGACACAAGACAAACGTCACCGCAGGAGGATGTTGGGAAGCATAGTTTCTCAGGTTGGAAACTGGGTGCCAGGAACCCATCACATAAGGCACCTTATGGATACAACATGTGACCTGCAATTTGACAGGAAAAACGTATGGAAAAAAGATACGTACACACAGCTTATGCAATGCATACTTAACACTCAACTCTAGTAAACATTGGCTGTGGCAGGCATATCGCTTAAGAAAACGGATTCTTATGCCCCCCTTCCTGTTTTTTAACATCATGTCACCGGCGCGTCACAAGATGCCACATACAAGTGTTTGAAACTGACCGTACGGGACTCCGCAAGCAAGATATAACCTTAAGTCAACTTACCTCGGTTTTAAAGGATGGCGTTACTTTCTGTGTTTCTAGAATCCAAGTTAATGATTGCCATGCTGTCGCAATGGCTCGCTATCAAACTCACAGCGAAGTATTTCTGTCACAGTTGAAAGTACACTAGATAGCGAGAAAATATCAAGTCACCATCATCATAGCCATAATAACTTACAATGTCAGGTTACCACACTGATTTCGTTTAGCTAGAGTACATTAACAGCTGAATTTTACCAAGCACTAAATAATTTTTTACAACGTTGTTTAGACACAAATAATTTTGAAATAACTATTTAAAGGTAAGTCACGTAAAAGGGCCAGCTGCTGAAGCGAAATGTCGGCGGAACTAAAGTAATTTCCCTTTGTTAGCCGGAATAGTGGAAAGTGAAGGACATGCTTTCTGTGCTCTGATTGGATCTTTTGTTTGACACGCCCACACAATATGACAACAGTATGCTGTATGTTTTCTTCAAGAGCATTTCAAATGTACATTTAACTTTAATCTATTTTGATTGATTTCGAAATGTCAAATGTGCCATTAACTATATCTGTACCAAGCCAAAGTTCAGCAAAAACCACACAAGGTGACATAAAACATTTATTACCATTTTATTTTACAGTCACAAAAGAACAAATCAAATATACAAAGTTTAATGAAACTTTTAATTTAATGTACATTTAAAGATAAGACACGATGAAATGTAATTCTGATCATTTCATTACATTACATAGTTATCCGTAGTCTAAAATAGTGCAAAACTCATTCTGTATTTGTAATTGTACAAAAACATTTCCCAAAACCTATTCCCTTTGTGGATCCTTTTCCATCAGAAATGTACATAAAACACAAACAACCACTTGATTTCAAGGGTAAATGTGGAGGTGATGCAATTTTAGGAGAAAACCAAGTGAAGGAACAGGGTTTATCCGGCCTAGGGGGGTCATGTACAGGTGTGAGGGTCCAGAGAAAAGGCTGGTGTGAGGATGAAGAACAGTTGTCATGGTTTCCAGGTGACGTGCACAGGTTTGAAGGCCCAGGTGTCAGGGTGACCCATGTGTATCAGGTCTTTGTAAGGCGAGGTGCTCCACTGGAAGACTGGCACCTGGTCCCAGGTGGGTCCACTAACTGCCACCAACTCATAATTACGGAACATTCCATATGACGTCAGCTGCACAGGAACACACACACACAAAAGCCAATCAGTAATTATACACAAACACCAATCAGTGATCTATGGTCTGCTTCCTTACCTCATGACACACATAAGCAATGCTCAGTGCCAACATTATCCCTACCTCTATTCAACTCAATGAACTGTACTAATCTTGAATTCTTGACAGACATTCAAGAAGCACACCAGAGAATGATCAGTGTAAGTACCGGGAAAATCATTTAAATATTGTTTCCAGCAGAGAAACAGGAACCTGCTGAGACAGGAGGGTGTGTGGGGAGAGGGGGAAGTGAGGGAGGAGTGAAAGACGCCAGACAGGAAGTGAGGGAGGAGTGAAAGAGGCCAGACAGGAAGTGAGGGAGGAATGAAAGAGGCCAGACAGGAAGTGAAACGGACCTTCATGTCTGTCCCGCCGTGCTGCCTCTGTCTCAGGGCTCCGAACGGGTACGTCCCGTTAGCCGGGTTCAGGTCGGAGCGGGCTGAGATGGTGTTCTCTCCGTTACCCGCCGGGTCGCAGCCCTCGCACCTCGACAACGGATCCTCCTTGAAGTTGTTGTACCTGAAAGGAGACGCGCAAACGTGCTTATGTGGGTCAGATGGCTGAGCGGTTAGGGAGTCGGGCTATTAATCAGAAGGTTGCCCGTTCGATTCCCGGCCGTGCAAAATGACCTTGTGCAAGGCACTTCACCCTACTTGCCTTGGGGAGAATGTCCCTGTACTTACTGTAAGTCGCCCTGGATAAGAGCGTCTGCTAAATGATTAAATGTAAATGTACGCAGGCGGAGAAGAGCAGGAAGACTGACACTCGTCACGCTGCAGCGGGCGGCTTGGACTGACATACCTCATGAGACGGACCATGGAGTCCAAGTCTGTAACTGCCGTCTGGTTCCGTTTGAAGATCTGGGCTCTGGGGTTCTGGTCCAGGGTGAACCACGGGCCGAACTTCTTCACCAGCTCAGGACAGCCACTAGCATTAAACACCTCCTCATAGTACCTGTTCACACACACAAACAGTTTTAATTGTTCAGCCTAGATTCTGAAAGTAAAACACACCTCACGTGTTGTGAATGATGAAGAGCTAACGTTAGCTCTGTGGACTTACGGAATGTTGTAGCTGGCCCAATAGCCCTTCTCCATCAGCTCTTGGGTTTTGTCCGTGTAAATCACCAGCCCCCTGCAGTAGCAAGAGACGTTATACTGGTGAGGGTGAGAAGGTGTTCATGGAAAGCAGCACGTATACTGAAAGGCTGCATGTGGTGGCTGCGAGTGAGAACATACGGAATCTGTTCTAGAACAGTGAAGAGCTGGTCTTTAATGTCAGTCTTCCCAGGAGTAAAGTGCTTATAGTCCACAATCATCCACTGGTTGTTGTACCTGAAACAAACAAACACACAATCAGAGATAACCCTATCCCAACCAACCTTTGACTCCAGAAATCAGAACAACTCCTACTCATCATAACAATAGTGCTGTCAGATGACACACACACACACTTCATGTGATGTTTGTTCACTTTCTTTGCTGCCCTTCCTCTGAGCTCCCCCCGCAGCCTTAAATGGAGCAGTCTACTCTCTAACCACTCACTGATCCTATCTTAAGGTCAGCAAGATAAGAGTCAATCGCCCAGAGACGAATGTTGATTAGGATTCCTTGAATCCCATGATAAGACAAGGCCTACTGTGGTCATACTCACGTTCCACTGTTGTACTTGCTAAAAATATCGGCCCATTCCTTGCCCGAAGCAGCGAGACGATTGGCTACAATGTTCCTCAGCCACTCCATGACTGACTCTGTCGGCTTAACAAACTTCCAGATGTCTGGATTGCTGTTGCCAATGGTTGTTTCCAAGGTAACCTGTGAAGAAATGGGTCTCAAACTCAATACAAAACGACTGGAAACAGACTCTAATCTCTCTCTCTCTCTTCCGTCTCTCTATCCTTCTCACACCCACACACACAATCCGACATTCATGCCCAGCTCTTACCAGGCCACTGCTGATGATGTAGAAGTCATCTCCAGAGAAGATGCATCCAGGATAGGAGGAGAAGGCTTGGACTGCTCCGGGAATCGGATCGCCACCTGAGCATAAAGCGTTGAGATGCGGTAGCTTTATGAGAGACATAAGGCCTAGAGTTTGGACGACAAACAGAGCCTACTTCAGATGTCAATTCACCATTAAAGGGAAATGAGTGAGGTACCTGTGGGGGATGTTTTAAAGGCAAAGTTGTATTTCTTTATGATGCGCAGCATGGACTGGTAGGTATTCCATGTGTCGTGTGACACCATGAGGTCCTTGTTGCCAGGCAGCAGCTTGATGAGGGCAGAGCAGGAGCCTGAGCCCAGAGGCTGCGATTGGCTGGATTTGTTGAGGGCTCCCTCCAGGTCCTCTACATCCCCACCCATCTGGAACAGCCTGCGAGGCAGGAGAACAGAGAGAGAGAAGGTTCTAGAAGCCTCACATAAACGCCTGGCGTGTAGATTCTATGTGCGTTATTTGTACGTCGGGAATGGATACAACTCGACGTAGAAGGGGGGAGGAAACGAATGTGTGCAAATCAGACGGCAGGTCGTTTGCTACTTACAGGAAACCGAATGGTTCGATGGAGAAAGGGCCGGTGGGAAACGACATCTGACCGTTATAAAGATCCTCCAGTCCCTTCAGCTGCAACAGAGCCAAACGCACCTGGAGGACAGGTAGAGAGGGAGGACAGGGATAAGGTGCTGCTGTAAGAGGACGTGTATGGCATGAGTTAGAGTTATAGAGGGCTGTGGTAGGTGTTTGATTTTTGAACCTGGTGCCAGTAGGGCGATTCCGGGTCCTTGTCGATCTGATCAGTCACCCACTGCAGGTTGGTGCTGATGTAACTCTTCAGACGGTGGCAGTAACCGGAGTGGAACGTGAAGGGCCCGCAGTAGTTCATCAAGGTGTTCATCCAGTGCTTGTAGATGAGCTGACAGACAGCGAGACAGAACGTTTTTTTATAGAACTGAACTGATTTCGCATATGAAGCTTCAAGCCTGCAAGGTGAGGGGTTATGGGGGACGGGAAGTCAGACCTGGGAAGTGAGAGCTGCTTCCACGGCTCCGGCACTGTACGCCTGGATACTGTCATTGTAGCGTTCGCTAGTGGTTACCTCGAGAAAGGCCCATCTGAGAGGAGGGGAGACAGGTTTACCGACTCTGCCAAGTAAATAGTCATCTCTTTTTTTAAATCATGATTGATCCATCGAAGTGCACTTTGTTGTGGCCACAACTCAACAAACATAGCAATAACAGACTGAATCGGTATGGTCCTGATGATTATGGACACCACTCCTCACGCACAAAACACATGATAGAACAACATACTCATGCAGCCAGTGTTGCAATGTTCAAATTCTTGTTAAGTCAGATTTTTGTTATGGCTCTTACCCTGAGTGCTCTATGTCGTCGTTAAAGTTTGCCCAGGCGACGTAATCATCTCGGTATCCCTCCAGAATAGTCAGTTGTCCCGTTTTTTCATCAAGAACTATCGTACTAATCTCAGCCTTTATCGAAGAGCATGAAATAAATAAAACATGTAGAAATACAGCTAAATGTAAAGTTGTTGACAAACGTAGCAGCCTAAACGCCATCTTTCCAGTTAGTGTGGAAGAGCAGGTCATATGATCAACGTTTCAAAGAATTTCGGAATAAAAGTCCACCTTCGTCACAAAACCCGTGATGGGTTCAAAGGTTGTAAGAAGATTTTAATAGTTTCTAGATTAAATGGTTGTGTGTAGCGGTGAATGCAAACACACAGTTTCTTTGCAGACATTGAACTATTACATTTTAATCATAAAACATCTCAAAATTCTAAAATGACATGTTTCATCTTCAATTGTATACATAAATAGGCTATTTTGTATCAAATGAGCAAATGTACACAGTAATCCTATCTATGACAATGACGATATATAACCCATCTCTAAATCACAACCCCCAGTCTGTATAAACACACTTCAGTTCACACTAGTCACAGGAGTCTAAAGATGGAAGTTGGAATTCATTTGTCAATTCCAATGAAAGTCCTCCAGTGGCTGTTACTGAGAGAGAGAGAGGCAGTCTCTGAGTTCTTGGAGTCTGTTGCTCAGGTCCATAAGCGGGTCTACATGGTTCTCCTGGGACAGTAGCGCTCGGGGCCAGGCAGATCTGAGGAGGTCTGGCTCTGGGGGGTTCAGTCGTCCTCTACCTGTCCCCCCTCCATCGTCTCCAGAATCCCCTCCATCACCTCTGCCTGCTTCCGTTTCTTGGGGGCGACTAAAACGGAGAGGGATTAAAAAAAAACGAGTAAAAGTGAGTTTATAATGTATATCGAATGGTGTAGCTGGTGAATGTTTTTGTGTGTGTGTGTGTGGGGGGGGATTCAACGGGGTGGGGGCTGGTGTTGTGTTACCATGGTAATGCTCTGCAGTTTTCCTGCGCAGCGTTTCCACGGTGTCCTCTGCGTCGGCCCACTCCAGCACCAGCCGGCGGCCGTACAGATGGGTGCTGTGGCACAGAGCAGCAAACGCTTTCTGCAAGGAGGAGGGAGGGAGGGAGGGAGGGGGGAAACCATCTGACACGTCAGCAAAGCACCAGACGACTCACTCTCACTCACAGCAAGCTGGGAGAGATCTCGGCTCAGATTGAGCCGAGGTATCGGACCTTGGCATCCTGTTTGGTGAGGAAGTCGATGAAGCCGAAGCCACGATGCGCCCCTGATCCGGACGAGGAGGCCTTCTTAGGAAGACGGACGGTCTTCAGCTCCCCAAACGTACTGCACACAAACACAAACACGTCGCCATGCTGGATCTACACTATATTACAGCGTTTAAATAAATATCTGTTTATTTAAGTATGTATGTTTTTTTGTTTTTTTTTGTGAACCTGTGTATGAGTGTGTGTGTCTGAGTGAATTTGTGTGTGTATGAGTGAATGTGTGTGTGAGTCTTACCAGAAGAGCTCTTTTATCTCCTGGACGGTGGCCTGGAAGGGGACGTTGCGTACGAGGATCTTGGAGCTCGTCTGTTTCTTCTCTGCCTGCTTCTTGCGAGGCGTCTTCACAGGCCTGGGGACAAGGGGACACACAGCTGCCCGTCACTAGAGGACCAGGAAGTCCAACTGGACCGGACGGTCAAGAGAGATCAAGAACGAGACCACGTCGCTGTGGTAACTCACTTTGTGTCTTTCTCCGACACTTTCAGCTCCAGCTGGTGATCATCCACCTTGGAGTGCTGATGGAGGGTGAGGAGGGAAGGAAAGTTTAGGAATGCCAGATTCTGGGATGGGGGCAGGGTGGGTGTCATGTGAAGACTGTTGCCAGGAGGGTGTTTGTGTTCATACCTGTAGCTGCTTCATGGCTTTCTGCGCAGCCTGAGGGGTCAGATACTGGACAAAACCATAGCCCATGGACAACATCTTACCTGCAGGAACCCAGACAAGACACATAAACATCATGGCTTCCCACACAGTGATCATGAACGTTCGACGACAGCGCTAGCTGATCAGTACCTGTCTTGTCTTTCTTCTTGGAGATGGTGCAGGTCTTCACTTTGCCACATTTGGAGAAGGTCTGGAGGTAAAAAAACAAAGGACCTTATGTCAACATGCTAAAAAGCAAGTGCTTTTTTATAATCCGACCTTGAGCTTGGTGACTTCCTTACTTCACATAGCGTCTCCTCTGTTGTGCTGAAGTTCAGGTTCTTGATGAACAGAGTGGACCCCGGGGCACTCTCCTCCTCTTCTTCCTCCTCCTCTTCCTCCTCCTCCTCACCTTTCTCCACCTCTCCTCCCGTCTCTGGGGCTGCGGCCTCTGGGTTGGGCTTTGGCTCTGAGAAGCACACAAATGAATGTTGTTGATGTATCGGGTACTGGCGATGTGATGCAATGAGGAAAGTCCTAATGAGAAACATCCAGGAGGGCCCGGCTAGGAAGTAGCAGCAGATGTAAGGGAGGCTCATTTAAATGAGTGTGTGCGTGGGCGGGGGGGTGAGGGGGGTAAGTTACCTGACACAGGTGCAGCTGCTGAGAACACTCCTCCTGGGGCCCACTCCAAATACAGGGGTACGTGTTGGAACTGGAGAGAGAGAAAGAGAGAGTGTGAGAGAGAGTGTGTGTGTGTGTGTGACAGCAGGAGAGGTGCATGTGTTTGAGAGAGACGGCTTCTCCTCCATCTCATGCCAGGCCTGCTCGCTCACCTTGCTGTAGGCCAGTCTGGTGAAGGCCCGCTTGGCCTCGGTGGGCTCCAGGAACTCCACAATGGCCGTCAGCCCAGCGGGGGGCAGCACCACTCTCCCCAGGCTGCCGTGAGGCGAGAACAGGCCCTCCAGCTCGGACGCAGACACCCCACTGGGCAGGTTCTTCACCAGGATCACGCAAGTGCTTCTGGGTCCTGCTGCCTACACGAAACACAAACAAACGCAGCATGAAGGTACAGGTGCCATGCACAGGCTGTGGCTTGGTGGACCTGCAGATGGTGACTTACCTGACTGAAGGAGTCTAAACACACGTAGTTGTCCAGCAGGAACTGACGCGTCTCCTGGACGATCTCCGTCTCTCCCAGAGCCATCCTCACAGCTACGCTACCTTTAGATTCCTACAGGGGGGGTCAAAGGTCAAGTTCACGTCATGATAACAAAATACGTTTGCGTACGTTTTAACGACTGGAGATAAAGAAAGGTACAGGCGTGGAGGTGTGTGTGTGTGTGTGTGTGTAGAGAGCAGCACGCACATGGTCCAGAACTTTGCTCTTGGTGGTGTTGTATTTGTCGGCGATCACATCGGCGACAGCGCTGGTGCCCAGGAACAAGCTGTTCCAGTTATGGGAGCTGGAAAAGACCAAACACACCCGTGCAGAGAGTTTATTCATGACATACGACCTCTTCAACTGAGCAATGCCAACAGTGCAAAAAGAAAGTGCAAGGAAGGCCAGCTAAACTACAAAGTGTGTGTGTATAAGTTTGTGTATTCACAACTGGAGACAAAGTTGTAGGTGAGTGTGTGTGTGTGTGTGTGTGTGACCGACCTGGTACTGGCGGCTTTGTCCTTGGCATCTTTCTGGCGTTTGTAGGCGGTCGAGCCGTAACCAGCAGAGTCAGCCTTTTCTTTCTTTATGATGGAGGGAAGCAGGTGCAGCATCCTTCCCTGGGGGAGAGAAATAAAGAAGAAGGAGAAAAAAAGATGCTATAAACTTCACAGAACGTTCTAGATTGCGGTAGTGTGACACAGGCGGCACTGAACAGAGAGGTCACCTGGAACACGTGTCCGTCCAGCTGGGCCAGAGCCGACACGGCGTTCTCCGGGATCATGTAGGTGACGAAGGCGAAGCCCTTGGGCCTCTTGGTGAGGCTGTCGATGGGGAAGACCACGTCAGCCAGGGGCCCTGCGGGAGAGCGGAGCGTCAAGCAGGAGCCTACTGACTGCATCCTCGGTTATCTAAAACAGCTGTCACATTTGAAAACAAACGTACGCCCCTGGCATCAAGCTTGTGTGAGAGAGAGGGTTTGTGTGTCATCCTGTCTGTGTGTGTGTGTGTCGGAGGAGGAGAGAGGGGGTACCGTGCTTGGTGAAGAGGTCTCTGATCTCCTCCTCCGTGCACGTGTAAGGCAGGTTCCTGATGAAGAGGCGCCCGGACTCGGACACGTCCTCCTCCTCCTCGTCCTCCTTCAGCGTCCGGGTGAAGCTCTTCTCCCTGCCGCCGTCCTGCGTGGGCGTCCGGGCCTGCCCTCGCACGCCCACGTGGAACACCTCGATGTAACGCCCTCCTGAAGACACACACACACGGCACCGGTGAGACACACGCCTTCAAATTGCACTCCCAGGCACAGTCACACACACACACCTGAATCACACACCCACCCATGTAATCTTTATTCTTTTTAAGGGCCTTCTCCACCTCCTCGTCAGAGCGTAGATCCACGTAGACGTACCCTGAAACAAGACACACACACTCAGTTCATGCTGACACAACCCTGCTGAATAATGTCTAACAGCCTGACAGGCGAGACGGCTACACACACTAACACACCTGTTCTGTTGCCCGTCTCGTTCTTGCCGATCCGGATGGCCACTGGCTTCAGGGGGGTCATGAACTCCCGTACTTGTTGCTGGTGGTGTCACACGCACACAGAACAGTGAAGTTTTTGGGGGGGAATGCAGAAACAACTAGGACTCGAATGTGGAGAGTGAGAGATAACAACGCTAGACGTGATTCCTACCCTTGTGCACTCACCTCTTTGACGTTGAATGGAGCTCCTCTCAGTTTTACTTGGAACTCTGTGGTGGGCTCTGTCTATAAAAAACACACACACAGTTAAAGTTTTCAAGTAAATCTAATCCACTTAGAAACCCATTAATTCAGGGGATCAGCAACCTTGAGTACTCTGAGTAGTAGAAAGCGCTATATAAGATCAATGATATATATATAGGGGGTGAGTTTGAAGGTTCAGGTTGATGTCGGGTGGCAAGGTTAGAAGATAAAGAGGGCCTCACTTCCTGTTTGGCAGACTTGCTGGCTGCTTTGTTGAGGTTTTTATCTGAGCCAGGGGCTGAGGCCGGGGCAGGGGCCGAGGCTTTGGCCTTCAGGACATCTCTGTCTCCACTTTCATAGGCACTGTCAGTAGGCACAGGGCCTGTATCATCTTCATCTTCATCACCATCCTCCTCTTCATCATCATCCTCCTCACTTTGCTCCACGTTACCCCCTGGCTGTGCTACCTTTGATCGCAGGTACTCCATATCAGACAGGCCAGACTTCAGAGCCTCCTTAGTAGCACCTGTCAGTACAAAAACAGTTAGTACAACAATCCTCAAAGCCGCACCACTTCCACACATGCAGCTATACTCACCAACACGTCTTATGCAAAGAACTCACCCTGTTCTTCACCATCATCCTCATCCTCCGCCTCCATTTCTTCTTCCTCATCCTCTGATTGGTCTGAATCAAAGTTAAGGTAATCATCTGACAAAGGCTTCTTCTTGGTCTTCTTCTTCTCCTGATTCGTTCCCTTCCCAACCTCGAGGGCTGCCGATTGGTCCACGATGTCGTTAGCCCAGGTAGGGGCCTGTTTGCGGTTCTGATGTACCGACACAAACTCCTTAAAGCTCTGATCCTCCTCCAGCTGACAGACAGAGAAGACAGGGTCAAACATGGACAACACACGTCTTTTGTGTTATTACAAGCTTTACTAGAATCAGATCTTGCGATTTTGCTTCAGAACAGGCTTCCAACCCCCTACACCTCTACCCAGTCTCTAACCACTGACTGGCATGTCATATTTATATATATTTATATTTAGTCATTTAGCAGACGCTCTTATCAAGAGCGACTTGGAGAGGACACAATGTCATTTTGGCATGGCCTGGAATCGAACCAGCGACCTTCTGATTACTAGCCCGATTCTCTAACCGCTCAGCCACCTGACTGGTATGGCATGCTTTTCTCTGGGAAACAAACGTACTTTTCCTAGAACACTGGGTTTCTCTTCTTTCTTCTTGTCCTGAGCACAAAATAACACAAAGGAAGATTAAAGACACATTGGTGCCCCAGTATGGGGGGTAAATATTACATGGAAAGATTAAACTGTAAATCTCTCTCTCTGTTTACCTTTTTCCCCTCTTTGGCCTCCTTGGTGGCTGGCCCTGGGCCTGCACTCTGGGTGTGTTTGCTCCATGCTCTGGCCTTGGTGGGGTCGCCAAACGACTTACACATTTCCACCTGGTCAGACAGACACGCAACACTGAGCCATCAGAGAGGGCCACGCTAGGCATGTGAAAGGCAATCGTTGTTGATTGGGAGGGGATTTCTCACCGTAACTCTGGACGTGTCCACGAAGCTCTTGTTGAAGTGCTTCAGCGCCTTGTTTGCATCTTCCTCCGTCTTGAAACCCACAAAGCCGAATTTGCGAAACTTGCCATCTTGAGTGAACTTCAAGCTGCAGTCTGTCAGGGTCCCAAAGGCTCCAAATAAGGTCCGGAACCTGTCTTCCTTTATCTGTAGACGGAGACAGATACACTTTTACCAACTGTGACAGGCTAATGATTTGCAACGTGTCACTCGTCATAGAAAGTATTTCTAGTTTCTATACATTCACATCCTAGATTACCTATAAAACGATTAAACTGAGCTAAACTCTCCACAAATAGCCTTATGTTAGGTAGCAATGGTTTTGCTGAGGCTTGAGATAACACGTTAGCTAGCCGTCTAACCAGTACGTCAAAACTATGCATTTAGTGTAATTTGTCACTACCCCAATTACTTACCCCGTTCGGTAGGTTTTTTACGATTAATCTCGACATGGTTAGCGGAACTGTATTGCATACACACAGTGAGAAAACGTTAAATACGAATGTCAACAAGCAAGCATGGACTTATTACTGGGTCGCCATTTTTTGTAGGAGGAGTTGAAGCAAAGCTAGGCGTGACCAAACATTCCGAAACATCGATGGAACGAAGAGTTCATCTGTTCCAGGGCCCTTAAAAACCCGTTCCATAAGGCTGCGCTTTACCATCGCCATCTGGTGGTTTACTGTGAGAACTGCACTTGTAATCCACACTTTAAACCACTAGATGGCGGTATTGAAGCGCAGCCCAATGGCGCTGTCGAAACAGTGCCCCTTAAAAACCCGTTCCATAAGGCTGCGCTTTACCATCGCCATCTGGTGGTTTACTGTGAGAACTGCACCTGTAATTCTCACATTAAACCACTAGATGGCGGTAGGGTCACAAACTCACAATGACCCAGCATTGGGTCATTTTAAATATGAATGAAAATGCATCAAATAAAGCAGTTTTCCAGGTAACTTTTACAATATAAATTATACTTTAATACTGTGCAATGCACACATTTAACAATGAAAATGTTTATCAAATGTGTATTTTTCACAAAAGTCACTTTACAATACTGAATTCAAAATATCATCAATGGTTTCATCTGTATTCTAGAAGCGCTTGTTGTAGTGAACACGTTTCAACCCCTCAAAACCCACTTGTTCTTTGCTAATAACATCATAGCATGCGTGTGTGTGTTTTGTGTGTGTGCAAATACTAAGCTTAGTGAGCATTTTTCCCAAAATACATATCTCTAGTGGGTAGGCAGGGTTAAATTCGGTATTCCAGCATTCTAATACATTGTGTGATGCCATGTACGGCATTGGAAGATGTGGAAGGCTGAGTTTCACAGAGGAGTGGACAGCAGAGTGGTCTTTCCATCAGCACTGTCTGTTTTGCCGGGGTTCTTCTTAGACTGGAACTCATTATGGATCTCCAAGAACGTTTTGTTCTTGGTCTCGGGAACCACCAGGAAAATGTATATCGCCACCAAGCAACAAACGACCAGGAACACTAGGAAACAGTACTGCTGCAGCCCAGTCTGTGGACGGAAAGATATCAACACGTCAGATCTGGACCTTGCCTGTTCAACCACTCCACCCCTTTGTATCAAATGATACTTTAGTCATTTGACAAAATGTCCTGCATTTTAAATAAAAAATAAATTCACTGTCGTACCTGTACAAGCACTTACCACAATGAACGGGAAAACCATTCCTATGAAGAAGAAACTGAGCCAGTTTACAGAGCCTCCAATCATGTAGGCCGCAGGGCGGGTTGTCTGAGTGAACAACTCCGTGGACAAGATGTTTGTCACGCCGCCTTCAGGACAAATAAGAAGAATCCTTACATGAGTAAACAATGTCAAGTCTGATGCATAATGTGGTCTGTCAGTGGTGCTGTTGGTCAGTTACCTGGCCCTAAGCCAAAGCTCAGGATGAAAGCAAAGACACACGCCATGCTGAGATAAGGAACCCATGGACTTGCATTCTGGGGGGGGCAGAGATGAGGGAATATCAAATATCTGAGAGGGGTAGAAGCTCTTCAGACAACTTTAAATCAAAGGACTTGCATACAAAATAATGGAAGACAAGTTGTATGATTCGCTGAGTGTTAAATATAAAAATAAAAAGCCTTACATGGAAGGTGAGGGTCAGAGTGAACAGAATGCACCAGACAGACATGAGGGTGTACCCTCCAATGATGAGCACTTTCCTTCCTAACCGTTCGATGAGCAGGCCCTAAAAACACAAGACATGACATGCAAGACATGCAGGCTTTTGTTGAGAACATTGTTGAATGAGAAATCAATTTGAAGAAAAAACCCACAACTAATAACTGGTATAGTGAGGAGTGAGAACGTGTTGGTACAGTTATAGAAAATAATCTTGTAAAAAAAATCCCCAAGGGAGTGTATGTCAACACAGCAATGTTCCAGGTTCTGGAACTGTGTGGGAAGACATCTGGATGCTTACACAGGTTAGGGCAGTGATGCACTCACAGGCACCCGTGCCCACAGCGGCGTACGGTATCTTATCCTCTGAAATACCAGCCTGCCTAAACACATAATCTGCATAGAAATAAATCTGCAACGGAAATACAGAAAACAAATCAAAAATCCAATCTAGTTAAGAGAAAATATTCATATTATGTGTACAGTGTGTGTATTGTGGCGCTTTATAATTTACGTATTCATATATATAAAAAAGGCTTTTGATTTTAAAATGAATTAAAGACTTAATGCATGAGGCGCAGGTGGACATTGGATAAAGGGAGGTTGGTGTGGGTGGCGTCTGTACAGCGTTGATGCCGTTGAGCTGCTGAGCACAGTTGATGATGATGATGGAGAGAAGCTGCCACCGGAGGCTGCGGTCTGAGAACAACTCCCAGGGCTTCCTGGCTTTGACCCCGCCTGCGCTGACCCTCTCCCTCTCCATGTCCTCCAGCTCGCTGTCAAAGTTATCGGTGCCGTGCAGTCGTTTCAGCGCTGCAGAGAGACACAGGAAACACCAGACAGGGATCACATGGCCAATGTGTCTTTCACAAGTCAAAGATTCTGCTTTTCACACATGAACCAAAAACAAAGGATGTTTCAGGGAGACGTAACAAAAATGGTCTTTGAGAAGAAGCCCCTCACTGTGAATCTTCTGTTAAATAATGAGCCGTGTATTGAATCTGCATTCAATTTAAATGTGCACCACAACTGTAAGTCCAGTAATTCTCTTTTTAGTTTTATTACCTGACCTCAGGTGTGACTGATGTACTATCACATGCACCAGGTAAAACGATAGGACTAAGGATGACAAACCGACTCTAACAGGTGTACAACAGGTGTACAAACAGACCTGCCTTTTAGTTAGCTTAACTGTCTGCTCAGTCTAAAATGGAGGCAGTTCTGTGAAGCCGTACCACTTTTGCACCCTTGTTCATCTCCTTGGTCGATGAGCAGGTAACGAGGGCTCTCTGGGAACCAGGGCAGAATGAGGAGCTGCAGGAATGCTGGGATACACGTGGTGGACAGCAGGACGGGCCAGTACTCCTCTTTACCCAGTAGTTCACTGGAGGACACAGATATCGCACAGTATAGAATGCAGATTACGGACCATATGCGTTATAAGTACACTGATGTAAAGTCAAGGATGGGTCTTAACTTACTTTAGACCAATCACCTGTCCAGTAAGAATCCCCCCAGTGATAAATATTGAGGTCCCCATCGCCATGGCACCCCGGAGTGCCCTGGGGGCAATTTCCCCCAGGTAGAGAGGCTGAGTGGATATGCCAACACCTGCCAATCAGGTAACAATCTATCAATGGTGACTTTCATATTATATCTCTCACAATCTAAGAAAAAATGCGTTCATGGTGGGATGTTTACCTGCATTAAGCCCTGTGAGGAAACGTCCAACAATGAGGAGTTCAAACGCTCCAGTGGGGTAGCTCAGGCCCATGAACAGAGCTGCCAGCAGGGCAAACAGGTTGTTGAAAAGCAGTGTCCCTTTTCTGAGAGGGAAGGAACACAGATCATCAATATATTCAGATCATAAAAGGGAAAGGGATGGATGAGTATTACTGGAAATTATGTAGCAAAAATCTCTAATACCTCCCAAATCTAATGGCTAGTGCTCCACCAATAGATGCTCCAGCAAATCCTCCTAAAGTGAAAATGGACACGATGGTGGACCAGAGCAGAGTAAGGGCTTGCTCTGAGATCTGACTGTCATAACGTTCCAGCCAGGTTTGGTTGATGAAATTCTGCACAGACTTGAGAGAGAAAGCATCAGACAATGCAAAAAAACAGAATCTCATTAATACAGCACAGCTGAGATCAAGTTGCTTTGCATTTAATTAACTTAACAACCCAAAAGGTAGCCCTGCAAAGCTTCTACAAGTATTTCTATTATACGGTTGATTCATTAAAAAGGCTCTTTGTGATATTCCCAAGGGAATCAAGTCATGTTTTTAAGGTATGACTTACAACTTTGAAATATAAGCCTCAGGAGAATCATGTGACTCAGACAGTGATCGTGAGATCTTGAAGGCTGCATGGGTAATTCCTATAATGGCGAGAATGCATAGGCAAGAGTAATAGCCTACCACAGCATTCAAATTACGCTTTGGACGACAACTAACGTTATCAGTTCATGTCCGTAAATGACAATCCAATAAAAACGTCTTACCTTCGTGGGGGCATTGATGATTGAAGTATTATAGCCACACTGAAAAGACCCTCCAATGCAAGCTGCGCATACCGCCAGTAGCAGTGATTTGTTAGGAAACTGAAAACAAAGTGATTAGTGTTCTAAGATATGGTCTACTGTAGACTACTTGAAATAAAAACGTATCTTTGTCTATTTACCTTTTTATTATTTGTAAACAGCTAAAGATTAGCTCACATATAATATAGTTTAATTGTACAGGTCTAGTTCAGTAATATAGGCTATTTAGATACAATATCATTTTAAAATATATATTATCACACTTACCTTAAATGTTCCCTGTGTTTCTTTTATGTCGTTAAGTAAAGGCTGAAACTCCCCATTACTTTTTTCTTCATTCATTTTTAGTCTCTGAATTGCCTATATGGTTCCGTTTGTATTACGGTTTACAAATGTAAACACTCTTGCAAAGAAAAGTTTGCAAAGGACTCATCCAATTAGAGGTAGACTGAGGTATGTCAGACAAACCTGTGAGAAGAGACATCTCATCTAGGACTGTCCACAAAGCTCTCGTTGAAGCGCTTCCGACAGTGCTTTACCCAAATCCACCTCTGTCTCAACACATCCCTCCATACCCACAAAGGCAAAATATCGTGACGACCGCAAAACAAAAAGCTGACAAAAAACGTCACAAATAATCGTCCTTTTTTTTCCAGTTGTTCAATTTCGGGAAAATGTTTTAAGATACGATTAACTTTATTGTCTTTGAAATGTGCTGTACAAAACATTTCGTATACAAAAAATAAAAATAAAAATGTATATAGACAAAACATCTATTGCAATTGTATTATCTACAATTGTACGACACGAGTGGGATATGCAATAATCTTTTGGGCTTGCCTGATGATTGTTTTACTGCGTTTCTCCTCTCATGGCGCTGAATTACTTCGTTGTTCTTCTTAATAACATGATCACATGCTTCACTGTGGCTGAAAACCCCTACAGATTATTGAGGGGGGGGGGGGGGGGGTTACTGAAGTGAAGAATGACCTTACCATCTGTACTGAAATATTGAAACATTCTTCTAAATAAAACCTGGGCCACATGTGTCTCAAATTTAATCCTGAGCTGAAACCTATAAAAGACCGAAATAAACGTTTAACAGTTTAAAAAACAACAAAAAAACGAAGAAGCTGCTTTTGTAATTTTAATGTAAAACAAATGTATTTCCTCATAAAAAAACAAACAACATTTAGTATTCATACCATATTAAGATAAAGAATAGCACCTAATTAATTGTAATGCTTTGTACATTCCCACATTATATAGTTAGAATGGGTTAAATCTTGATTCCAGTTTTGGAAGCAGGTGTTATGACATGCACGGCATTGGAAGATGTGGAATGATGAACAGAGGCTGAGTTTCACAGAGGAGTGGACATCAGTGTTGTCTTTCCATCAGTACTGTCTGCTTTGCCGGGGTTCTTCTTGGACTGGAACTCATTATGGATCTCCAAGAACGTTTTGTTCTTGGTCTCGGGAACCACCAGGAAAATGTATATTGCCACCAAGCAACAAACGACCAGGAACACTAGGAAACAGTACTGCTGCAGCCCAGTCTGTGGACGGAAAGATGTCAACACGTCAGATCTGGACCTGACCTGTTCAACCCTGTGGCAACCATCTCTTCATTGAGTTACTTTAATTGTATAATTGACACTGTCTCCTACACTCTGGAAAAGAGCTGATATGTCGCACCTACAGAGGGACAAACACTGGTGACAGGGGTGGTACCATGTGATGTACATCCATAACATAACTTTGAATATTAACTACATTTGTTGGTAGTATCTTTAAAATCACAGGAAGCACTTACCACAATGAACGGGAAAACCATTCCTATGAGGAAGAAACTGAGCCAGTTCACAGAGCCTCCAATCATGTAGGCAGCCGGGCGTGTGGTCTGAGTGAACAACTCCGTGGTCAAGATGTTTGTCACGCCGCCTTCAGGAAAAAGAATAAGAATCCTTAAATGAGTAAACACCTTTAGGTCAGACTAACTCTCAGATGTGTGAAGTGGTCTATCAGTGGTGCTGTTGGTCAGTTACCTGGCCCCAAACCAAAGCTCAGGATGAAAGCAAAGATACATGCCATGCTGAGATAAGGAACCCATGGACTAGCATCCTGGGGGGGCAAACATGAGGGAATATCAAATATCTGAGAGGGGTAGAAGCTCTCCAGGCAACTGCAAATCACACATGCTTGTTGTTTCAATAGATACTGTAGATGGATGGATAAAAATAGAACATCCTATAAAAATAAAAAGCCTTACTTGGAAGGTGAGGGTCAGAGTGAACAGAATGCACCAGATAGACATGAGGGTGTACCCTCCAATGATGAGCACTTTCCTTCCCAAGCATTCAATAAGCAGGCCCTAAAAACACAACACAGCACAAGATGGCCGTCAAGTCGATGAATCAATAATCATCATTTTGAGATTGAGAAAAGAGAATTTGCTGAAAAAAAGATAAAACATCCAAGGGAGGGCATGTCAGCAATGTTCCCGTGTCTGGAACTGTGTAGAAAGACAAAGGTATACTTACACAAGTTAGGGCAGTGATGCACTCACAGGCACCCGTTCCCACAACAGTGTACGGTATCTTATCCTCTGAAATACCAGCCTGCCTAAACACATAATCTGCATAGAAATAAATCTGCAACAGAGAGACAAACAACATCCCTTTAGAGTACCATCCAATTATCAGCAACTTTCATTTGTTTGTTTATTTGCCCCTGAAAATGCTTTGATATTTCCATGTATAAATGTAATATTGACGTGTGAGTCTGTGACGTGGTTGTGGGTGGAGGGAGGTTTGTGTCGGTGGCGTCTGTACAGCGTTGATGCCGTTGAGCTGCTGAGCACAGTTGATGATGATGATGGAGAGAAGCTGCCACCGGAGGCTGCGGTCTGAGAACAACTCCCAGGGCTTCCTGGCTTTGACCCCGCCTGCGCTGACCCTCTCCCTCTCCATGTCCTCCAGCTCGCTGTCAAAGTTATCGGTGCCGTGCAGTCGTTTCAGCGCTGCAGAGAGACACAGGAAACACCAGACCGGGATCACATGGTCTTCCATTTGTTCAGCTTTTCATGCATTCACAGATTCATCCAGCTAGCAAAAAAAATTGAGCATTCATCTATGAGATGTAAGGAAGATGGTCTTTGTGAAACCGGCCCTGGCTGTGAACCTGCTGTTAGTCATGTGCTTGGCTTGAATCAGAGGCACATCAAGGGGAACTTATTCCACAATTGATGTTTACAGTGGTATTTATGACCTAATATGGGGGTGACTTCCTGTCATGTGCAGCTTGCAAAATCAATCTTCAGGCCAAGAGGAAGAGTTATGCAGATGCCACAAAAATAGACCTGTAGGTTTCCAAGCGTATCTGAACTGTTAGATCGGTATAAGATGTCATCAGATGGAGGCAGTTCTGTGAAGCCGTACCACTTTTGCACCCTTGGTCATCTCCTTGGTCGATGAGCAGGTAACGAGGGCTCTCTGGGAACCAGGGCAGAATGAGGAGCTGCAGGAATGCTGGGATACACGTGGTGGACAGTAGGATGGGCCAGTACTCCTCTTTACCCAGTAGTTCACTGGAGGACACAGATGTAGCACAGAATAGAATGTATAGGTTTCACAGATGACAGTAGATATATCTATATATCTATAAAGCTCTGTGAGACGTAGTCAGCAATGGGTCTTTCCTTACTTTAGACCAATCACCTGTCCAGTAAGAATCCCCCCAGTGATAAATATGGAGGTCCCCATCGCCATGGCACCCCGGAGTGCCCTAGGGGCTATTTCCCCCAGGTAGAGAGGCTGAGTACATATGCCAATACCTGCCAATCAGAAGACAAGATGGCACAAGAGGCATATCTATATATATATCATATCCCAGGAACTTATGTTACATTTACGAAATAGTTTTCCCCAGTGGGATGTTTACCTGCATTAAGCCCTGTGAGGAAACGTCCAACAATGAGGAGTTCAAACGCTCCAGTGGGGTAGCTCAGGCCCATGAACAGAGCCGCCAGCAGGGCAAACAGGTTGTTGAAAAGCAGTGTCCCTTTTCTGAGAGGGAAGGAACACAGATCATCAATACATACAGATAAACTGATCAAAACAGCCTGTATACCTATTACAAGGAAAAACAAAACATACCTCCCAAATCTAATGGCTAGTGTTCCACCAATTGATGCTCCAACAAATCCTCCTAAAGTGAAAATGGACACGATGGTGGACCAGAGCAGAGTAAGGGCTTGCTCTGAGATCTGACTGTCATAACGTTCCAGCCACGTTTGGTTGATGAAATTCTGCACAGACTGCAGAGAAAAAAAGCATCACAGAGCAGTCTGAAGATCTCTTAAAAACAAATCACAACTGAAATGTATATTTATTTTAATTAGTATAACATTATGTAAACAACCCCAGACTTCGAACTTTAATGTATTTTAGGAAGGCAAGTATACAGTGTTCTCCATAGTTCAATGTGATACACTTGTAACACCAAAGTAAATTCAGAAATGCTGGTGTGACCTACAGTCTTGTTGGCAGATAAACCTCGGGGTCTTCATGAGACTCAAACTGTGACTATGTGTTCTGCGTGGGGACTGATAATTTCAATTTTGTGGCGTTGACATGTTGATACAAAAAGGTTACGTTATATAAACAGAGTGTTAGTAAATGTCGAACCGTCATTTGACGGTTCAACATTTACTAACACTAACATTATCTTAACTTAAGTAGCCGGCAGATACAAATTTACGAAATCTAATTACGAATTTATAATATGAAAAAGCATCTTACCTTTGTGGGAGCATTGATTATTGAAATATTATAACCATACTGAAAGGTCCCTCCGATACATGCTGCACAAACAGCCAGTAGAAGCGATCTGTTAGGAACCTGCAACAATAATAGGGGCGTCAGGTGGCTGAGCGGTGAGGGAAGCGGGCTAGTAATCTGAAGGTTGCCAGTTCGATTCCTGGCCGTGCAAAATGACGTTGTGTCCTTGGGCAAGGCACTTCACCCTACTTGCCTCGGGGGGAATGTCCCTGTACTTACTGTAAATCGCTCTGGATAAGAGCGTCTGCTAAATAACTAAATGTAAATGTAAATAATAACGTGTTTAGCATTCTATAGGCCTACAAAGGACACATATATAAACATGTGTGGACTGAATTATTCAGATATTCTGAACATGTGGCCTATAGTCCGTAGAACAGACCTATCAATAACAACAAGGCTATTCTCATTTAAAAAATATATGATTTTTTATTTTGTTTTCATAAGGAAAGATTACTATAGCAATCCTTATTGTCTCGCCAACATTTACACTTAGTCAAATAATAATAGACTTTGATCCTGGAATATTGTGTATTTATTTAATAACTACACCTACCTTAAATGTCCCCTTTGTTTCTTTTATGTCTTTAAGTAAAGGCTGATGTTCCTCGTTTCTTTTATCTCTCGTCATTTTAATTCAGTTTCCTACACTACCGTTTCTGTTATGGTCTACAAATGTTACAAAAGTTTTCAATGTGCTCATCCTTCAGCGGGAAACCTCTCGTCAACTGGACGAGGTTCCCCGTTAATATAGTGAACATGATACAATTGATGAGTTGTCCCTTCTAAAGCATAAACAATTACATTTCCATAGTTTTTTTTTCCTCCTTCACGGAAGCACAGTACAGCTCTAGTTGCCTACTGAAAAGACATGTGCAGAAATGTCTTTTACTGTGGATGCAGCTAATCAATTTTGTGCGGAAATAATCTTAGATAATTTGGGGAAAAGGTTGAAACCTGTTGATGATTAAATAAAAAACATCAGCCTACCTCTTTCTGTGATTCTGTTGACTCTTCATTTCTGTTCATTTTAAAAGTTGATTATTGAAAGAAAATATACAGCACACATTTAATCAAATGCCATCACAGCAGTCTGATTCTGGATTCCTATTATCTGGTAGCAGAACGATTTGACCTAATAGGGAATTTGTAAGGCGTGACTTACCGTAAGATGTTTCAATTCAACACCATGGGGCGTCCAGTAAACTTTGAAAACAGCATTCCACCAGCCTGATACAAACTAAAAACTGTGTATGGTAACTATGAGAAGCCTACATCATGTTTACCTCCCAAATTACATAAAGTTGGAACTTATTTAACCATAAACATTATACCATAATATAACCCTTCATATAATCCTAAATTTGTATAAAGACCTCATTGTTTCTGAAGTCAAGTGACCACCAAAGCTTATAATCCTCTTCCTAGCCTGCAGCCCAATCATTCCACAGGTCACTTAGATGAATACCTTGAACAGGCCTAAGATTTTACAACAATAACATCAAACACTATTGTAGCCTAATATTTATACATGTATTAGAAAGACATTTTAAAACAGTACTTTAAAACACATGTTTTAACAGGTCCATTCCAAACCCATGGCTGTATTGTGCCTTGCCAAGAAATGCACCCCCTGCTAACTGACTAGGAAAGTGCCACATGCATGACACTTACTCGGAACAGAAATTACATGGGGGTGCATTTCAGGGCAGGGCGGTATTGTGTCTTGCCAAGAAATGAATTTTCACACTGTGTTGCGTTTCATATGTGTCGATGCGAGCATTTCACATATATCGATGTGAGCTTTTAGTAGTATGAATGTGGGTGAACGTTTCATATGTGTATGTGTTTCATAAGTGTTTGTGTAAGGACAGTCTGAATTATTTCCGAAACGGCCCCTTATAGTCTTCCCAACCCGGTCTCATCCCAACTCGTCAAATATTGACGCTTATATTTGACGAGTTGGGATGAGACGCCAAAGGGCTCTGCCCAAGCGTCAATATTTGACGAGTTGGGATGAGACCGGGTTGCTTCAGTCTTGTGGAAGACCAACCCGGTCAGTCTTGTGGAAGACCAACCGGTCGACCGGGTTGGTCTACTGAAGCAAAGCCCGTTTCTTGACTGCGTACGTTTTGCCATAAGGGGGCGGTATAGGACCACATTGAGCCGTTGTGGACAAGTGTGTAACACCATAAGTGTTCCCCCTACTCGAGGGTCGAAAGCGGTGTAGGCAAAGAAGTTATCGTTACTGTCACAATGTCGGGAGGTAGAAAACCTCGTTCGGTTGCAAACCCTTTGGAATCGGCGATTTTAACTCCCAGTGAGCGAATTTTGAAAGAATGCCACAGTTTATATATCGACAACGAAAACGGTAAATAAGTTCAAACAAAGCCTAAACGAAATTGACATGTATAGATAGCCTACTCATGCAAAAGTCTTGAAGTTATGTAATGCAACAGAGTATCCAGGGACATGTTGCTTCTTCCTAAATTATACAAATAATATCAACAAACATGATCAAACTGGCGTCATCAGTCAGTCGCTGACAGAAGGCTGGAAATGCTAAGAGATCAGATCCCCCAGCTCTGAATGTATATCCATAAAATGTATGACCATGGCCAAACGTATGCGCCCATGCTATAAAGCTGTCAAGTGTGTGTAGCTCCATAAGCCTGGTATACAATATGCATAACTTTAAAAACAAATGTGCATACATTTCGTCTTGGATGTTATCTTGGACAGTTCTAGACATGCTAAGACTGTATTCGCTCGGCATGTTGCCCTTGGCTCGTAAAACAAGTGTTGAGTGAAAGAATGTGGAATTATAACAGATTACCTTGTTATTTGTAGTTGATTGGATCACCTTGAGTGGAAACAAATTTTGCCTAAATCCCTCTAAAGCCACTGCGGTAGCAGAGTGCAGCCTTTTGACCCGCTATGTATAGTGTCCTAATCAGATAGTTCAAATGCAGACAAGAGCATTTAGTGTATGGCAAAGGCCTATCAAGGAACATGTGTAGTACTAGCACTCTGACCATTCGGTCAAATTACATTACTTTCAGTATATCCAGTGTTTAGTCGTTTAGGGTTTGCTTTCCTTTCGATAATGATGAACGTTACAGTGAATGTGTTTGAACTGGCAATGTGTACCTACATCATCCAGCTGATAAACCTTCTCGTTTGTGTGTTTTCAGGACTAGTAAAGATAGCAAGTGGCTTGGGAGTCCGAATTCTTCCTCCACGTAAGAAGATCATCGTGATGATTATGGGGAATCACTCTGCTGGAAAAAGCTCCTTTATTAACTGGTAAGAAACACATACTATACCTTCTCTTAAAACGCCCCAGCTCTGCTCATGGCAAGCTGGAGTGAGAGAGAGTCTACACTCTCTTAAAACACGATACTCTTGAGTGACAGGAGAACAAACACATAGATAACAGAGAACAGTAATACTTAGACCCCATTCGCTGAACTGTGTCACATGGTTGTGCGTCCCAGGTACGTGGAAGAGCACATCCAGAAAACAGGAGTGGCGATCGAAACCCAGGGGTTCACCTTCATCACAAGTGGTCGGAAAAGAGAATCGCTGACGGTAGGTTGATACAGCCCCACGGTTGACACTATCCCAGAGACATTACATTTAGTCATTTAGCACATGCTCTTATCCAGAGCGACTTACAGTAAGTACAGGGACATTCCCCCTGAGGAAAGTAGGGTGAAGTGCATTGCCCAAGGACACAACGTCATTTTGCACGGCCAAGAATCGAACCGTGCAACCTACTGATTAATAGCCCGATTCCCTAACCGCTCAGCCATCTGACTCCCCGAGAGAGAAGATGTCCACCACGCTGTTGTCTTCACCCTGGTATTGTCTCAGTATCATCATCCCAAGCCCTGTGTTAAGGAAGAAATGTGATTCTGACTTGAATAATAATAGTTTTGATAAAAATGAATGATTACCAATGCGTCTAGGATGATATGCCATCATGTTCATTATGGTTCTGGTAGCCGCTGTAGCAATGCTACTTCATGTGTCTTAGTCATCAGTATTCAATATTCAAGTAAGCTAGAAATGTCAGTAGTGTGACTTTAACTGTACAAAGCACCCACTTTGGGCCACAGTAGAATGACAATGCTGTGAGAATCGTGTGTGTGTGTGTGTGTGTGTGTGTGCGCTCGAGGCAGTCTCGCCGAGTGGTGATGACTCTGTCTGCTGCTGCTGCACGCATACACACACTGGGCTGGGCTGCACTGGCACAGGGGAGAGTGTGTGGGTGTGTGGAGGGAGGGGGGGGGGGGGAGGAGGGGGGAGGAGGAGTCCGCTTTGCAGAACAATCCAGGCAGAGGAACAAGCTCTCTCATTCTCTCCGTCTCTCTCTCTCTCTTTTCATTCTCCCTCTGTCCTACTGCGGTGAAGGGAGATGAAGATACATAATATAATTACTCAGGACAACCGGAGTGGAAGGATTATCTGCTATATACAGGCAGGGCTTAAAGCAGGCGCTGTCAGCGGCTGGGAGACGCAGCAAAGCCCCTGGGCGCTGAGAGCGAGCGAGCGAGCTGGGGGGAGAGGACCAGCCGCCCAGGCGGACCGGCTGGTCTCGTCCAGGCAACACGTAGTCGTTTTCTGTCAGTTTTTTTCTCCTTGTTAATCTCTCTTCTCTCTTCCGCAGGGCAATGCCACGCTCCATCTCTACCCTCACTTCCGACCGCTCCTTGAGTTTAAAGGTAGGGCTCAGATCCCGTCTTCGGGTTCCTTGTCTGGGAATCTGCAAAGTGGTACGGTTATTTGTAAGCAGAGTCGTATTTGGCATCTAACCTGCACCCTTTTTTGACAGTTCTGTGTGTTTTTGTGAAGAGTTTGAGAGATGTCTGAACTTTGCTCACCTGCCACTTCAACATAGGTTTCCAAAATGCATAATTTGGTCGATGCCACTATTTGGTCAATTTACTAGGAATTTTCACTGAGATTAAATAAGATGTTGCTGAAATTTAATTTCAAATCAAATGAAATTGAAAAAAAAAGTAGTCATGCATAAATTCCCCGTTTATTGAATCCACTGTGCCTTGGGTGGAATGTCCTTTAAAAGATCTCAGCTTGTGACACAGATTCTTGGTCTCCACAGCTTCCTGTCTGTGTGTTTGGAGGTAGAGCAGAGCTTAGGTGCTTCATCTGGATGACTAACACCTCTCCGTGAGTCATAGCCTATCAAGCTTTATCACTTCATTGGAAATCAGCTCTCAGTGTTCCTGCGTCTTCGCAGGAACCTCGAGTGTGAACGAGTGAGCAGACGCTCTCCCTAAGCTCTCTCCCACTGCGCGTATCTTTGTGTGTGTCCTCAGACCTGTAAAAGCATGATGTGTCGCTTGTTTTTACGGCGCTGGCCAGGTATGCTTTGAGGGCTTGGTGCTGGTGCAGGGGGGGACCTGCATGGTGAGGAGGTGTGGGGGGTCAGGGGAGGCATGTCTGGGCGGGGCCGTCAGAGGGGTTCCTCTGGGACAGGAAGACTTGCAGACCGGGAGGGCAGCGGGTGCGGAGCACGCGAGTCGTCCCGTCAACGGCAGTGCGGTGTGGAGTCCTGAGGAGCCGCTGAGACGTGTAGCGAGCCGCTAGCGAGGCCGCGCCCGGTGACACGTGACCCCTGGGGTCGAGGCTGGGAGCTGTTCCCCCTGGACAACACCCACGCCACCATGCTCTCTCTCTCTCTGTCTCTCTCTGTATCTCTCTCTGTCTCTCTCTCTGTCTCTCTCTCTGTCTCTCTCTCTGTCTCTCTCTCTGTCTCTCTCTCTACCTTCTTTTCTGTCTCTTTTTTCTCTCTCTTTCTCACCTTCTCTTTGTCCGTCTCTCTCTCTCTCTCACTATCTTTCATTCTGTTTTTGCCTCCGTTTCTCTCTCGCTCTCCCTCTCTACATACATAACGCTTGCATGTCATGGCGCCTGAGCATGACTCATCAAAATCCTTTGATATCGTTCTGTGAGATACGCTAATTTCTAACCCCGTTTCTTTTGATGCTTTTAGATTTGCTCAACGTTATTTGTTGTCTGTTACCAGCATAGGCGTCGTCAATGTCGTGTCACACTGATCTGTTGTATTACCCCTCAAGCAGTAAAAAAAAAATTACCATGTCAAATGTGACTAGCTGAAGCCTCTCGTCAACCTGTTAAGCCGAACATTTACACAGCTGATGATGAATCCATCCTGGCGTTGAATAATTTAGAGAAGAGGCAACAATGGGGAAGGGTTTTGAAACGTCTGTGAAAGAAAAAAAACAAATCAGTGGTGCTTGCTTGGGTCTGCTTCACTGCGCTCCACGGGTCAACATCCCCCTCAAGGAGAGCATGATGCAGCACATTTGCAGCCCTCTGGTCTGGTCTGGCCTGCCAGGTCCACTCCCTGCGTTAGTGCCATCCTGCTGAGGAGGTCACGGCCAATCGGAAGGGGCTATCACTCACGTGACCTTTCACCTCTCAAAGAGGCTTACGGGGTTTCATTCACTTAAGGTTCTGATGGTATAGAGATGAGCTGCTCTACCTAGATTGCTCCCTTGCATAAGGAAGACAATCCTCCAGGTCCTGGCAGTCTTCGTTGGAGTGCGCAGGACCCGGTCTGAACACTCCAGGAAGGGGAAACCGAAGCTCAGGGACCCTCGTCGGGGGTTAGGACGTTTCCATCTTGCCGTTAAGCTGTCCCCGGCTCGCCGTTTAGCCGTGTGACCGGGGCGTGTCTTGCGGCGGCGAGGGCCTGTTCGTGGGAGGCTGTCGGGGACGCTGGGTTAGGGGGGGGTGGCGGGTTGATGGAGGAGGCGTGAGGCCGGGTGGATGGAGGAGGGGCCGTGGGGGGATGCTAATGTCCACGGCGGCAGCGGGAGTAGCAGCACAAGGGTCTGATCTGTGTTGGCTGGTAGCACCTGCCGCCTGCTAGGAGAAAGCCCCAGTGTCATCACCAGACCCTGGGAGGGAGGGAGAGAGGGAGGATGAGGAGGGATGGAGGGGAGGGAGGGAGAGAGGGAGAGGAGGGAGGATGAGGAGTGATGGAGGGGAGGGAGGATGAGGAGGGATGGAGGGGAGGGAGGGAGACAGGGAGAGGAGGGAGGATGAGGAGTGATGGAGGGGAGGGAGGATGAGGAGGGATGGAGGGGAGGGAGGTGGGATAGAGGAAGGGGAGGGAAGATGAGGTGGGACAGAGGGTAGGGAGGGAGGGAGGCAGGGAGGGAAGGAAGGAAGGAGTGAAGAAAGGAGGGAGGGTCCCTCTACAGCCATCCGGTTCTGCTGCTGATGTTGGAGGGAGGTGGCTGTGTGTGTGTGTGTGTGTGTGTGTGTGTGTGTGTGTGTGTGTGTGTGTGTGTGTGTGTGTGTGTGTGTGTGTGTGTGTGTGTAGGCGTTGCAGTCTCGCTCCCAACGTTTGCTGACTAACGTGAGGCTACTGTGCGTTGCTTCACAGTCGTTCTTCACTGGCTAGCTTTATGTCCCGCTCCTCTCCGTAAAGCTGCCAGTTGAAGAGCTGTTGTGGGTAACCATGACAACCGATTTCTCTGCCGTGCGAATGGAGAGAGAACTTAAAATCCGACAGTTTCGACTCATTGTGTCATCAGGATTTTTTTTTTGTTCTCTCCCTTTTGCGACGTGGCTGTTTGCCTCAGGTTATTACAGTTCGACAGCAGTCTTAAGATAACTAATTTAGGGAAATGGGCTGTCAGAATCTCAGGTACAGTGACTACGCAAAACAATCCAAAGCAGGCGGTTTCTGGCAATACAGAACAAATTCAGAGATGTGTGGTACTTGGAAAAGTTGATCTGGCTCCTGGTCTCGTCGCTCTCTAGCTTTCCAGGTATCGACCGTACTGCAGCTCCTCCTAACAAATATAAGCCCCATTGGGGCTGACAGGCTTCCTTTGTACCCCCACACCTCGTTCATCTCCGGGGCCGTCCCCTGTGCCCCTCCAGACAGCACGTACACACACACAGTGTGTGTGTGGTTTTTGCAGGTGTCACTGACTACCTGTCAGCCGAGATCTCCACCTCCAAGCAGAAGAAGTTCAGCCTGGTGACGTTTGTGGACACGCCGGGCCTGGTGGACGGAGACATGATCTACCCCTTCGACGTCAACAGGGCCATCACCTCGTTTGGTAAGACAATGGATCTGGCCTGGCTATCCTTATGAAACCAGGAAAAAAAAAGAAGAAGATTTTAAAATGTTGTAACAGATAGTTTGCTGATTTGCTATTGTAATTCTTCTTAAATCGGATTAACTAATTCGATGTATTTAATAAACTAATCAGAATGACACAGCTAATCCTGAGGTCATTCTCATTTGCGACATTATAAAGCCCAGGATGTTCTCTCAATTGGACAAAAAAAAAAAAACGACCATACCAAGGGCAGTGTAGTTACTAGACCAAAACCAAGGTCCACTACATTGGACATAAATTAATGGCTGTGTGTCAGGAGGTTTTAGTGTGGCTGGAGGAAGGACTGCACTGCACCACCACTGCATAGTAGGCTGGGCTCCTTGTTACAGTACCCCCTAATACAGACCCCTTTTGGGGGTGATTAACTGTCAGTGTGTGGCTCCACAGCCTTGTTAGTGGAGGCATGTCAATCCAAGCCGCCTCAACGCCTTCCTTTGTCTCTCCGTAGGCGAGCAGGCAGACCTTGTCTTCGTGTTCTTCGACCCCATGGGCCAGGCGCTGTGCAAACGCACCCTCAACATCGTGGAGAACCTGAGCGAGCAGTGTGGAGACAAGCTGCACTTCTACCTCAGCAAGGCAGACGAGGCGGGCAAGGAGACAGACAGACAGGTCAGCATGATCTGTCCTTATGGAAGCCAGCGTCTGGTGAAAACAGGCGTCCATCTAGAGGTCAATGATGACGATGATGAATAAAAGTCTTCATTTTGCAGATGCTTTTACCTAAAGGCAACATGGAGAGCAAGGGAATCGAACCTGCTACCTCTTGATCTGAAGTTACATTACATTTACATTTAGTCATTTAGCAGACGCTCTTATCCAGAGCGACTTACAGTAAGTACAGGGACATTCCCCCGAGGCAAGTAGGGTGAAGTGCCTTGCCCAAGGACACAACGTCATTTTGCCGTCGTCTCCAACAGATTAGACATGTCTGTTCTTCCCGACTTGACTCCTGTCTCTCTCCTCCACAGCGTGTGATGATGCAGATCGTTCAGGAGCTGTGTCGACGACCGGGCCTCAACAAGTGTGGTTTCGACATGCCCACCATATACATCCCCAACCCACAGAAGGTGAGATCAGGCATGACCAATCGATCCACAGCTGTCTCACGTTGGGAACTCCACATTTAGAGCTGGTATGCTTCCATTGCATGTAGACCATGAGGCTTTTCTAGAATGTTCCTCCTCAGTGTGTTCTCTGTAATAGGTCTCTCCAGCTGAGACAGAGCTGTTGAACAAGGTCTGGATTTACGACCTCCGACCCTCTCTGATATCGAGCAGCCATTGATTGCTCGTGAACGTAGATTCTCCCTCTCGTGGCCTGTCTGGATGGGGGACCACCAGCACCAATCGGATGCAGAGAGAGTTACACTCTTCTTGACACGGCAGAGAGAGTTACACTCTTGTCTCCGGGACGTGCGGGGGTGGGGGTGGGGTGCAGGGGTTATAAACCAGGGAACTTGATCAGCCAAGACTGACAGTGACAGCCCCAGGCCTGACTTATGCCTCCTCCCCCCCTGTGCTCCAGGGCTCAGCTGGGGGCTGGGGTGAGGCCTCTGCCTCGCTACCAGTCACTCTCCCTGGCTGATGGAGGCCTCGCTGCCTTCAGAGGCTGTCAGTCTTTGTCTCCTCCGCTTGTACAACGGAACTTTCTGGTCTTTCCGCTCTCCACACTCATATACATGGGATGTATGTCATATGTAAAAACATGTTAATTCTGTAGCAGCATACTTCAAGACCCAACTAATAATTGCTATAGCGGTAATAAAAAACTAATTACGGTATTTGAGACAGTGTTTGAGGAACTCGTTAGAAAGTCTTACCGTACACAACATCGCTCATCCTCACCTTGTTGGTTCTGCTGCCGCCCAGCCAAGTCGCTGTGTGAACCAGATTGACGTCGTGTGTGAGACGATTGAGAAGACCATCAACCAGGCGGTCCAGAAGACCCTGAACCAGCTGGAGAAGGACTGTGACCTCATCAGCTCCACTATCACCACTAAACTGGTCCAGGACAGGTAGAGTCCAGTTTGGCCACCTTCAATGTAGCCATCTTGATGAACCTGTGGAAGCTTAGTTATTTGATCAAGCTAATCAGTGCTATTCAGTTTAATATATGAAAAAATCATATTCATAGCTAATGGTTTATTGTAGGTAATGTGTGTTCTTACAGATACCTTGCCATTTGCCTCAGTCCCACAATGCACCACATCCATCCTCTTCCTGTTCCCGTCTGTCTCTCTGTCCGCAGGGCCACGGCGAGCTCCAATCACAGCACCCGCCTCCACTCCTTCCTGTGTGGGGCTCTGGGCGTCTTCCTCCCCTTCCTCTTCATCCTCAGCTTCCTGCTCAGCACCTTCACCCAGGGCGAGCTGGATGAGCTACTGGGGGAGGGCACCGCCCGCACCCTCTCCCTCGTCACGGTACGGAGGGACACCCATGACCTCTGACTCCACTCCCCCCCCCCCCCCCCCCCCCCTCAGCTGTGTCAGCTCTGCTGGGGGAACTGCTGCACACCCTCAGTGGTCTGCAGGAAACTGGAGGATGTTTAGATGTTAGGTACAACTGTTGAACATGAGAGCATGGTAACATCGGGTGGAATGAGTTAACATTGCCGGCAAAGACGGCAAAGCTAAGGTAACCTCACTACTTGTAATTTTCTCTTCGTTTATGTAACTGATGATTTCGTGCTTGCGTCACCAGGGAGTTGTCGTGTATCTGTGGGACTGGATTCCAGAAGATGGACAAATACTGTTTGTGATCCTCTTTGGTGCTTTCTGCTACATCCTGATATGGCTGGCCAAGTATTTTGCACGGTAAGCAGAGCTAGTCCCCAAACACTGTCCCTCCCTCTTTCCCTCGCACACTCTGTCACACCCACACACACACAACCCACACACACAAGCACACACACTCACAATCTTGTGATTGTGCCCCAGCCAAAGGACTAGGACTCTCACGAAGAAGGAGAAGAGAACCCTGGCTGAGTACACAGATTATGTCCAGGATGTCGTCAAAGCCAAGAAGGTGAGAAAGACCTCTAATCTGATTCTAGATTGTTCTTGAGGAACAGACAAAGTAGGAATCTGTACGTTACACATCAGTTAGGTTTATGTATTAACCTTGAAATAATAATAATGTATTCATTTAGTCAACACCATTGTCCAAAGCAATGTACGGGGGGGTATTTGAACCTGTGACCCCTTTACCTGCGGTCAAATTCTCTACCACTTAGATATATATATAGTGTGTGTGTATATATAAATATGCCCAAATGTGTTTCCCCATGTCATCATTTCATCTTTCTTAACAGGGGAGACTATATGAAGAATACCTCCAGCAATGTGCAGCTGAATATGACTTCTGATGAGCTGACACTGAGATGTCATGCCGTCTTGTGTGTTGCCGTGGCGACACTCCAAAGGATTCTCATGCCAAGGGTGCTCTTTGATAATTTTAAAAACGTAACTGGACCATACCTGGTAGTTTTATGTGATTGATTTGGATTGTATTTCTAAATGAGAAGACATACTTAAAATAAGCATTAATTCAGAGTCTGTGAAGTGCCTTAGGGGAAACTGTGATTGTAATTACCGATGACAGAGGTGAATTTGTGATTATTGTTGTTTATTTTGTGATGTGTGTATTTTGTGATGTGTGTAATATTTGGATCTGGAAGTATGGAGCTGTTTACATATAAATTCAAGCTTTCCTAGTGACTTATAAACAAACTTCCATATTTTCCAACAGTCTTTTTATATCTTATCATACCATTGTTGAGTGTACGTCCTTTGGTATTTTACTGTTACAAAAGGATTTCATATTAGAAAGCACTGCCATATATAGAAAAACGTTTTTCTATAAATAGGGTTTGTTCCTTGGATGAGATCAGTAACCACATCGTTTATTTGTAGTAGTTTTCCAAGATTTAAATATTGCCAGTTATATTCTGAGAAGCCAGTCACATTCGTCTCCAGAGGGACAGCTGTCTCTGCTGGTAGAAACATGGAGGTGTCGTCTCCGCAGAGAGTGTATTTGTGTTCAGGAAAGACAGGACTGTCTGTTGAATGGTTCGCAGAGCCAGTAAAACTATTATTACTAGTATTGTTGCTTGTTTGTCAACTGTAAGGTTTCATGTACTTGTGTATTTCCTGCTGTTGTTGTCTTCTTGTGTAGTGAAGCCTTCATTTTAAATGCGTTGTCACCGTTATGATGCAATTCATCTACTAGACAATATAACAGTATCAGCCATGTTATGCCTTCAATGACTTCTGTATTCTGATCTATTTATTGCTCTCTAGTGGTGTGTTCGGGGTACTTACTCACTAAGAAATATCTTTGGGATATTTGCAATACTTCTTAAAAAACATTTACTCTGTGGAAAAAAATAGAAGTGTACAAAGGGCTACCTGGTATGTTTAGGGTTGGGGGGGGGGCGTTAATGTAATGGGGCTGTTCCCTGCGTGTTTATCTTTAAATTATCAACAAAGTGACTTTTTTGTTCTTTTCAAAAAGTGTTTTTACAATTTCTCATCAAATGTCTTCCTCTAAGAATCTGTGAATGTCATAATCGCAATACCTCACGCATGAGGCATTTTATTATTAGAAATATTTAAAATGTCATACTAATAAAGTGCATAATTGAATCATTCCCAATCCAAGTCCATTTTAATTCACAAACAAGTTCAAAGCAGTAAAGAACCCATTGTTGAAGATTTTTATTTCAAAGTTTTGTTATAAAAATACCATTCCAAGCTTTTCAGTATGAAGAATATGCTTTTCAAAATGTTGGTTAAAGTGTTGTATTTTGTCTACCTCAGGGCTCAAGTATTTTGGAATCTTCAACTTATTAAAAATACGACAATGGGAAAGTTCCTTCACTACACCCCTAAAAGTATTAAAAGCAGATTTTGAACGACAATGATAGATCACAAAACAGATCATTCCTATCTGTTATAATAAAAGCAACAAATATATATTTTTTTTTTACGCAACAGGACCATCTCCAGTATGACAGGGCCTCCAAGCTCAGTTCCCTGAGTTTAGTAACAAAGAACATCCATATTAGCTTATTCCTACCAAACTACCAAAAATAACTTTTCAGCAACTATTGCATCTTATTTAAAATAATGGCTGTTTTAATTTGGTTAGAAAATACTTCTATTCTAGTGCGCAAGCAGAGGCATACAGTAGATTAAAGTAGATTTTCAATTTTCGTCACCAATAGGAAGAGGTATGTTGTAATCTTAATGCTACTAGCATCTTAAAGCACACAAGTTGTCTTGTGGAGATTTCATGCGCCTCAGTGTGTTTGTGTACATTTGTGTCAGGTGGGAAAACAGGACATTAAGGGTTAATAGGGATGCAGCTGCAGATTATGTAGCTTTCGCGTGCTTTGTGCAGTTGACAGTTTATGTAAAGCTAACACATTTAAGGTTTGTTTTACGAGGCTTCTATTTTGCGGGTAGCATTTCTCTTTATGTTGGGGGTCAACAAAATATTATTTCAGCTAAAATCAGATCCATAGTTTAACCCACACAAGCATTCTCAACCAAATACTTTTAAAAATTAAGTTTAAATTGTACAGTCCTGTTTTTGTTACAGTGCATTGAAGATTATAGCTATATACAAAGTTGCTTGTACAAAAAATGTTAACACACCTCTGGACATATGTAGACCCAGCATGCAGTAGCAAAGGCAGCTCATCCAGTGTTGCTTCGCTGTGATTGGATAAAACCTTACTGTCATAACCACAAGATTTCCCATCACAGTAAAACTGTGTATGGCACGCTTAGTATTAAGAAGACAGTCAGTGTATTGTACAATCCCATCACCAATAGAGTGTCTTTATAGAATGCAATGTAAAACAGTGACCGTCTTGTCTTCAGGGTTCAGGGGAGGGGCTTCAACCGGATCAGACCAGGTCTGCAGTTTGTCCACAAAGTCCACGAGATAGCTGCACCAGAAGGGTCTATAGTTCTGTGTCCTGCAGACTCCAGGGACACGGAGAGGGCTGTGGCCGTGAGGGTCGTCACTGGGAGTCTTTGTCTATCAGCCAAGACATGTCGCCTGTCCTACAAACCAGGATGAAACAGCACAGATGTCATGCGGGCTGCAGCCATGGTGACTGAGGCAGGATGAACCTTCATCTGGTTGAGAATATTGACCTAGACTCCATGAACACAAGATCACAACGAGGTGATGAATGAATGGTTGAAACAGTTGGTGAAGAGAAAAGAGGCACAGTGTTTTCGTACTTGCCAAGTCGGGTTAACATCCTTCATTTTTTTGTGCGCACAATTAAAACGAGAGATAAATGCAAAACATGAGACAGTTGTTTTTACAGAAAAACAACACTAAAGAATAATACAGACAAATACTAATATCAAAGGCATTCATACATATTGTGGTCAATTGTTAATGGTGGACAAGCTACATGAAAATACATATCAGATTTGAATTATACAAACATGATGTTTTGCACTTTGGGATCTGATGTGATTCCTGTAAATTCACAATCATCTTTCAAGTTCTCTCTTAAATGTCCAGTGTTTCTCTGTCGCAAACCGTAAAATAACCCCCCCACCTCCCCCAGAATAACCAGTGTGCCCCTCGCAAGATTTCAAAAGTGGAAAATGCACTTACTCCACGTCTCTCTTCCTAATCGTCTTTCCCGACCCTAAGACCTCCGCCACGCGGGACACAATAGGGTCATAGTTCATGCTGGCCACGGCCACCACCTCTTCACTCCTATAGACGGGGCAAACAAACAAAACCAGGCGTCTGAAAGTCACCAGTCAGAGGAGGAGTTTCGTTTGGAAAGTAAGACCTCGGAAGGTAAGACCGTGTGTGTGCTGCGAGGTCAGAACCGGTAGAGGGATCGTGTTCGTCGAACCTCCCAAGCCGCATCATGTGAGTGACAGAGGTGTTCTAACACTTACTTGGTATAAAACGCCACGAACCTCAACTCGTCCAGATCACCCTGAATGACGACATCATCAAAGCCCTCCCCATAACCTGCGCAAAACAGTTTTGTTTACTATCTGTTACTCCCCAAACTCCCCTCAACATGACACACAGACTCCTAGTTCTGGTCTCACAGCTAGATGGCAGTAATGAAGCTCAAATTTTCAAACGTACAAAAGAGTTTGCAGGTCTGGTCTGGTAAACAAGTCATGAATAAACAAAGCTATAGATTAGGTCCCCACATATTTACTTAACTAGAAGTTTCTAATAGTTTTTCCCCCCATCCAAAAACTATAGTATGTTTACCTGCATAGCGTAAGCTCTTCCCAAACATGGCCGACCAGAAATAAGGCACCGTTTTAATCTCAGTGGCATTCCCCATCATGCTGAGGGCTGCCACTCTCCCTGTCGATACAACACAAAACAACAACAGTACAGAGGATGTTTTCATGACCTCCTTCCTGTTTCATGAGGTCAGAGGTCACGGGGAGCTCGGTCACGTCAACAGACCGTGGGTCTGGCCACGGCGGGGGCGTGTGCAGCTGGTGGGGTTTGGATGTGTGGGGTGCGTGGCGCTCACCATGAACATGGGCCATCTGCCAGTGAGGGATGTTCACCTTCTTGTTGCTGCGCTGAAGCAGAGGAAACGTCACCACGTCTCCTCCGGCGTACACGCCCTCCACGTTGGTCTGCATCATCTGACGGGCAGAGGAGGGAACGAGGCGGGTTTACATGGCTCAGCGTCCACAGGCCACACAGGCTATTTATTATGTTTATTCTGTTTATTGCGATACCCTTTAGCCCTATAAGGGCTAATCTTCCAGGGTTCGAACAATTAACAAATACACACATGTATGACATATATATACAGATTACAGATCAAAGAAACATAGTCATACATAATCATCACATAAAATATACAGTAAAAAAATTCCCATCTAGCTTGCGAACAAATTTAGGGGTTCTGTGAATGAAACAAACGTTCGGAATCGGTAGGGTTTTACCTTGTTGACGGTGATGAAGCCCTTTGAGTCCATGTGAACTCCGCTCTGCTTCAGGAACGCCGTGGCTGGGCCAGACCCTACAGGCCAACACACATGACACACACCTGGTTACCTGTGGTAACCTGACGTTCAGCGAACGTCTAGAAGTCGCCTGGGAAGGATGCTGGAAGGTAGAAGGTGAGCCAGCAAAGGGGAACCAGAACAATCCTGGGAGGTGTCTTAGTCCTCAGGTTTGAACTGGGGATAAACAGGCCGGTCTTTGATCCGATGTGGACGTACCTGTGCCGATGACGCACACGTCCGCCCTGAGAACCTTCCCGCTCTTGAGAACCACCTCCTTCAGCTGAGGAGGAGGCAGAAACAGCAGTTAGACCCAGCGTCTACTACGGCATTAGATCACCGCTCCGGTAATTCCTGCCCGAGTACAAAGTTCCGTTTTCTGTTGCTACTTTTGCGAAAGTAACCCTGGCAACTCTCCTGTACCAGTTCACACCCTAATGGGGGGGGGGGGGGGGGGGGTTGGTAGTAATTTCATTGCTTATCCTTTGTTTGTCGGCTGACCGTTGATAGTCTAGGTCCGACCTCTGGGCCTGCTCTATGAACGGGCCGTGGGGGCGAGAGAGAGAGACAGACAGGCAGAAAGACAGACAGACAGACAGACAAAGAGGGAGAGAGACTACTGTGCATCATGTCATGCTGTTTCTCTCACTTTCTGAATACCTGTCCATGATGACCCCGCATCTCTGACACTTCGTTCAACATGTAGAACTTCACCCTGTTCGTCTCAAACAGCTGCAAAGACACACACAGAAACACACACACACACACACACACAAACAAAGACACACACTTGTTTGCCAGAGTGAAATCTTGCCTTTCCCTTTGAGGTCTCTGTTGCTTGGGTCAGAGGATCAATCAAAGGAATGATTTGCGTGTAAAATGGTGCTTAATGCTGATGAAGGACTTTTAGAGGTGGGGTGTAAGGAACCTGATTTCCCTGGAGGAGGAGGGAGGGGGGAAGGGGTGAGGGGGGGGGGGGTGAGGAGGGGGGGGGGGGGGGAGGGGTGAGGGGGGGGGGGGTGGGAGGTCCCTACCTTCATTATGGCTTTCCCTACTTTCTCCCCAAAAGCTTTCCGGAAGGGGACGGCTTGCATCCCAATGATAGAGACGGAGTGTGCCTTGTCTGTCAGAGCCGCCGCCACCTCCATGCCTGGTTCAGGGGGCACACAGAACACACTCTGTTACCATGCCACCACAAGGCAAGTATTATGGTATTTCCTGGGTCTAGTTCAAGTAGTTAACTTAGTTAAGGCATGAAAACTTTTTTTTTTCTTTACCAACAAATGAGGTTCCCACTATGACTGCATTCTTATTGTTGGCGAGAGTGGCTATGCTGTTAGCATCTTCAGGGGTCCTGAGGTAAAACACATTCCCGACGTCCTTGCCTATGTAGTTCATGGGCTTCGGTCTTAAGCAACAAAAAAGTGCTTCGGGTCAAGACAGGAGCAAAAGTGAAAAAGCTCTACAGACAGAACTGCTCATTTCCAACAAAAAATGTAACTTCTCACTTCTCACCTGCTTCCTGTGGCCACAAACAGCTTCCTGTACTCCATCTTGAGGCCGTCCTGAAACGTCACCGTCCTCGCCTTCACGTCCACAGCCACCGCCTGAGACATCCAAACATGGCAGATTTACACAGGGGACATCTCTGAGCCACACATCAAACAGGGGGTGCCCCTCGTCCCAGGGCCCCCCGGGGGCCTGGACCCCGGAGGCCTGGCCCGCCGGAGGCCTGGCCCCCCACCTCTCACCTCCTTCTCGGTCAGCAGCTCCACGTCGTGCCTCTGGAGGAAGTCGAGGGAGCGCAGGATCAGCTGCTCCGCCGTGCTCTCCAAGGACTGACGGGAGGAAATGGTTCACGAATCAAACACACACACAGGGTTTTTTCTCCGGGGTTCGATGACGAGTGGATACGATGTAAAGACGTTTCCCAGTGTTAAATAAGTGGTCAATGGCTTGGATGTCAACGGGAAAGGGTCTTCCCTTCGTTTTTTCAGGACCCACATTAAAATTGGCCAGAAATGTTGTCTCAGGATTACAACTAAAGATCAGTTCGAATTAGACTAATACTCAACAACATGACCAAACTGCCAAAACATTTCAAGCATGAAATCTGTGGGAAAAAAGTAGCCGAAAAATACAGTAAATTATACAAATAATATGGACGGGTTGGACAGACCAACTGCTCCATCTGCAAGTAGTTTTCCCTGTCCAACTCAAACAAGGCTTGTATCAATAACACTGACCGGAGGGACATCTGTGTGGTCTCTGTGGTGCACCGTGGGTCTCTGTACAAACCTTACTCAGTTTAGTCCTGTCGTAGGGCGGGTGTTTGTCCATGGTCGCCATGACGATGCGGTCGGTGAAGCCTTCCTGTCTCAGCGTCTCGGCGCACACCAGAGCAGCCGGACCTGAGGACCCAGCAGAGCGCAGGCCCAGGGTCAACCACAGACACCAGCAGAGCGCAGGCCCAGGGTCAACCACAGACACCAGCAGAGCGCAGGCCCAGGGTCAACCACAGACACCAGCAGAGCGCAGGCCCAGGGTCAACCACAGACACCAGCAGAGCGCAGGCCCAGGGTCAACCACAGACACCAGCAGAGCGCAGGCCCAGGGTCAACCACAGACACCAGCAGAGCGCAGGCCCAGGGTCAACCACAGACACCAGCAGAGCGCAGGCCCAGGGTCAACCACAGACACCAGCAGAGCGCAGGCCCAGGGTCAACGACAGACACCAGCAGAGCGCAGGCCCAGGGTCAACCACAGACACCAGCAGAGCGCAGGCCCAGGGTCAACCACAGACACCAGCAGAGCGCAGGCCAGGGTCAACCACAGACACCAGCAGAGTGCAGGCCCAGGGTCAACCACAGACACCAGCAGAGCGCAGGTCCAGGGTCAACCACAGACACCAGTAGAGCGCAGGCCCAGGGTCAACCACAGACACCAGCAGAGCGCAGGCCCAGGGTCAACCACAGACACCAGCAGAGCGCAGGCCTAGGGTCAACCACAGACACCAGCAGAGCGCAGGCCAGGGTCAACCACAGACACCAGCAGAGCGCAGGCCCAGGGTCAACCACAGACACCAGCAGAGCGCAGGTCCAGGGTCAACCACAGACACCAGTAGAGCGCAGGCCCAGGGTCAACCACAGACACCAGCAGAGCGCAGGCCTAGGGTCAACCACAGACACCAGCAGAGTGCAGGCCCAGCCATCGTTCAACCAGTGCTGAATGATGGCCGGTGTTGGTTTTTGGGAGAGAGAGATGGAACGAGCCCCTCACCTGACCCGATGATGAGGATGTGGCTGAATCCTGTGCTGGAGTTGATGACCGCTGAACACCGCGACATGACCTTTGACCTCTTCTGGGACTGTAGATCCTGCAGGGGTCAGAGGTTACAGGTCATAGGTCACGGAGACGTTTGTGTTTATTTACCTTTAATAACACTCGCTGAATATTCGTTTTTATACCTGCTTGTTCGCTCGAATGATCACCTTGTCCTTTTCAACTCTGACCTGAAGTAAACAGATATAAGGTGTACAGTTTTTGGAGGACTTTTAGACACAGGGCAAGGCAGGGAACGTGCATGACATCAACAAGGAGGAGGGTTACCTGGAAGGTGGGCAGACTGTCCAGTCCGGGAAAGTCCTCGATGTCTCCCGTAGCGATGTTGAAACACGCTCCGTGCCAGGGGCAGCGAACATGCCCTTTTGACAAGACACCTGCAGTACGCAGGAAAAACATTTCCCACAAACAATGAATCATTATCACTGAGAGAAGATTCTAGGTATCACAGTGAAGATTAACGAAACGCAACCAATCAAATAGCTGACTCACCTTTGACGAGAGGTGCACCGTAATGTGGGCACTTGTGACCGATGGCAGAGAACTCTCCGTGCTCTTTAATCAGCAGAGCTCTGCCAGCACCCAGGTCCACCTCTCGCATCCTAAACACACACACACAGGCAAGAAGGCAAACACACACACACACACACAGGCAGGCACACACACACACACACACACAGGCAGACACACACACACACTCAGGCACACAGGCACACACACAGGCAGGCAGGCACACACACAGGCAGGCAGGCACACACATTAGAAAAAATGCTACTGCTGCAGATAAGAATACATAACATAGAAACCCTAGCATACTGCATGTGACTGGGCTAGGGTGACCACGGGGTGTTTTGAGATCTTACTGTCCGTTCTCCAGGTCTTTGACGTGACAGACGGAGGCCTCCACGTAGTCGCGAGGTTTGTGGTAGAGGCGGGCGGAGGAGTCCTCGTCAGAGCTGTGACCCAGCGCCCCGTTGGGCCGGCAGTCAGAGAACGGGCTCGCCTTTCCGTTTGGTGACATCACGTCCACTTCCTTTTCTTTCTCCAGGAGGGTTAGCTCCACTTTTACCTCAACTGTGGGACACACACACACCTCGCAGTTGAAAAAAAACACTTCTTAAACAAATATGAAACACTTCTCAAACAGATATGAAACACTACTCAAACAGATATGAAACACTACTCAAACAGATATGAAACACTTCTCAAACAGATATGAAACACTACTCAAACAGATATGAAACACTTCTCAAACAGATATGAAACACTACTCAAACAGATATGAAACACTACTCAAACAGATATGAAACACTACTCAAACAGATATGAAACACTACTCAAACAGATATGAACACTATTTCTCCCTCTGTATCTGTTTAATGATCATCGTTATTCAGCAGTCTGCCATTGCTTAAAAAGGTCTGCAGAACTGGCCTGGCTGTAGAAATGATTTAGAGCTACCCAAACTCATCAGCAACACGACGTCAGCAGCTCTATCCCCCTGACACTCTCTCCACACAGTCGCTCTACTAAGTAGAGGGCCGCTGATAGACCATTCATCATTACTTTGCAGTTCTGGGATGCTCTGCGTTCAGGGGTTTGCATGTCTACGTTTGAAGGGGCCGGTTGTGTAACTGCTTTTCACTGCAGTTCTAGCTTTATCTCTTCGGCTGAAAAAATGTGCTGACCATCCGGTTCTTTACTCTGTAATCTGTCTGGAATTTTCACCTGCTGAGCAAGTCTTAATTAAAATCAATGGAAAATCATAGAGAGAGAGCTCTATTCCCAGACTTAAAGGGGATCTTTCTTTCAAAGACACACTGCAGCGAGATATCCTACAGGATCTTTGAAAAAACATCCAGTCATGCTTTTCTGTGATGTATCTGTGATGCTACCTGTCCATTTGATTCCACATTCCAACATGAAGACAGTTTTGTGTACAGTTTGTAAAAATGCAATCAAATGTATTATTTTCACATGATTTGCTCTCCCTTTTCCATCTCAATCTTTCTTTCCCCCCTCTCTCGCTCTCTCTCTCTCCCCCTCCCGAACACACACACAGCCAAGTCAGAGAGAGACAGCTGAAATTGATAAATACCATCAGCACTTTTCCTCTTCAACTGAACAGTCTCATACCAGGACAGGACACCATCTCTTAAGTCCTAAGACAATTCCATGATCGGCTTGACCTGTGTTCTGTTCATTTGGTTAATTATCTCGCTCGGTGCTCATCACGGAGGGGTCAAAGGTCATGTCCAGAGCTTTGTAAGTTTAATTGAGTTGGACTAATTCAATCAGGGAGCCTGACTGTCCCAGCAGGGGGTCTGACTGCCCCAGCAGGGGGTCTGTACGATGCCACTCCCCCCTCAGGGCACAAACCTGGTGTCTCTGCCGCCTCGTACACAACCACAGCACTGCTGTTTTCAGTCGCTACATGTAGCCTCTGTAGCTTTCAATCATTTCAATGGTCTCTGTCATTTTCAATCGTTTCAATCGTCTTTTACGGTCTTAGCTTTGCCAAGCGACTCCCTGAGAGCAGAGAGATGCAACCCGTTAAGGAGTAGCGTCACACATATGTGATTCTGAACATTCCAACCGACTATTTTCCGATAGACAAAAACTATATGACAAATGCTATAGTATGGCTTCAAAATGTACAATTAGGAGGCTAACAAGTAACACTAGCAGGTAGTAGCATTGCTACGAGTATTATGCTAGGTTGCTAGGTAACGGAAGCTAACTAAAACTAGCTAGCTTCCGTTTTGGAAAAATAACTCACTCCTTAATAGGTTAACTAAAGACTCAACACAACGATAAACGAAGACAAACTGGCCGCCTTGTCGAAAACGTGTGAAAACACACATTTGAAACAGCCATACATTGGGACACATTTCATGCCTGTGTTTTACTACGTAATCCTCTTGAACACAATGCAATCGAGAGCATTAAAATTCCTCCTCCGCCCACCGCCATGCTACAAAGGCAGTCAGGAGAGCAGTGTGTATGACCTATATATAGAAGGCAAACAAGTGCCAATTATTACAGGATTTGGGAGGGGGGTGGATTGGAGTGATGGCGGGCGGGCGGGCGGGGGGCTGCTGGGAAGGGCTGGTGGTCACCTGGTTTGGGTTTGGAGAAGCATCCTCCCATGATGGGCCCAGGGTGGAGCCAGCAGGCCTGGTGGAGGAGGTGGAGGTGGGTCGGGGGTGGGGTGGGGTGGGACAGGGTGGGGGGTGGCGGGGCTGCGGGGGTCAGATCCTCAGGCTGGGCCGCTTGGTCTCGAGAGAACGACAACAGCGAAGGCGGGGTACGAGTTCCTGCAGGTCCAGGCCGGCCATCGTGGACATCAGCTCCTCCACATCCCCTGGAGACAAGAGGACAACACAGGGTGATCAGACCATGAAACACCTAAACATCCCACACCTCATCACAACACCGTGGTTACTGTGCAAAGAGTTTTGATGTTTTTTTTGTTGCTCTCAGTTCTGTTGACAGTGTTTGTAAGGATGTTTGGGAAGTCAGTTACTTCTTCTGTGTGGGTTGTTCATAAAGGCACAAGGATAAAACTGTAGCTAACAAGTCTAAAACTGCTACAACAGCCATCGGTATCCATGGCGCTTACGCAACCATAAACAAAACAACGACGGCGCTTTAATTGAATAGAAGAAGACGTGCGTGGTTGTCCACAAGGCTCTCAACTGTAGATAAGGCCACACAACATTGTTTCTGACGTGACAGAGGGCTCTCCGACCAACACATGAAGAAGCTTCATCAGAAAGAATAGCTGCCCTCTGTGTTGGTCTGCTCTGCTGTGAAACAACATGCCACAGAGGAAGTTAACAGCAGTGGTGGCAGCAGTAGCAGGCATGTTGCGAGCGCGGGCATTTGAGCGTGCTCATGTCCTCGTAAAGGTAGCTAGGGTTAATTAGGAACACTTTCCCACGGTCGTCGTCCCTGTTCGTGTTCATGAATGTGGCTCGGGAAAGCGTTTAATATAGGACATTGTTACACAATGTAGTAACCCATCCTTTAAGATGTCCCTCCCTCTCTCTCCCTCCCTCCCTCTCTCTCCCCATTTAAACATTTTATCATTCACATTTTAAAAGCATCTAAACAGGATGAGGCTTCGAAAACCATGTTTTTGTCTTGTGTGTGACAAAAACTGTCCTTTTTCTTCAGTGAAAAACTGTTAAATATTAACTGAATTCAGACACCGATTAACTTTCTTGTCACACCGTGTTTGGGAATGAAGTGGAGGCCCCTTGAGGCTCTGAATCCCCTTTGTTAGGTTGCCATGTTGCCCACACACCCCCGACCGCTCTCCTGGTATTTCACCCACACAATGTAACTCTGCAAAGCAGCAGTTGATAGGAATATGAATGCTATAACAACCTCTCACTAGATGGCAGGTGAAGCAGTCGACCACATTTACATTTTAGATTTACATTTTAGTCATTTAGCAGACGCTCTTATCCAGAGCGACTTACAGTAAGTACAGGGACATTTCCCCCGAGGCAAGTAGGGTGAAGTGCCTTGCCCAAGGACACAACATCATTTGACAGAGCCGGGGATTGAACCAGCAACCTTCTGATTACTAGCCCGATTCCCTAACCGCTCAGCCACCTGACTCCTCTGACTAAGTGTGGTTCCTTAGCAAACTATCCTTTGGTGACAACGAAAGCACCTACTTGATATTCAGAGCACAACATTGTTGTTAAAGTAGGGAAAAGATTGCCTGTTGAATGAATCGGTTGTTAACAAAGTCCCCGAGACCAAAGAGGAGGTGGAAAGATCTCTTTAAAGCGATCAGAGATGTTGTAAGTAAAAAAAGCCTGAGGCTAAAGGTTTTCCTGCACAAAAAAATGTGATTCCTTTGTTTACAGTATGTGTTTCTTTTGTAAAATGAGATAGCAAATTCTTTCTAAGGAGGAAGTTAGAGCATCAGGAGAGACAAACTGACATCAGTTCAAAGAAAATACTTGACTGATTTGGAAGCGTACTGTAAATGTAAACTGAGAACAGGAATGCAGAAAGTGGGAAGGCATCTTTTTAGCCGAACGTGGGCGTGAGCCCTTGCCTCAACCGCGTATCCAAATCTCCATGGCAACCATGGGATCTTCTCCTACACACGTTTAACTTTGGCGCCGTCTTTGAAGTCCGGAGAAAAGCGTGTTGTCAGACCGAATATGCCTCGGTGAATCAAACCCTTCTGTCACCCTCTCCTCTTTCTCCTGTCCTTCTATGAAGCATTTAGAGAAGTCAAAAGTAAACATATACTATTTTGTGTGATTCTATTTCAATCATTTGGCACAACTGGACATTTTACGAAGACTAAATTCAATCGGAAAAAGGCTGCCATCATTGGTCTCCAGCAAGCCTGAGATATTTGGTGCTAACCTAAAGTAGGTTAAGCAGATTTGGTCCTCACAACACATGACGCAGATCCCCGTTTCTTACTGCTGGGCTTGTCCGCAAGCAGGGCTAATAATCCCTCCTGCAAACAAGCTGTCACTTTCACTCCCTTCCACAAATGCAGTACTTTTTACTGGAATGTAGGAGGGTATTAGCCTCTTCATGACTTTCACTCGCTCCGAGTATGTATCTGTGGTACGGAAGGTGACGAGGGGAACCAGGTTAGTCTGAATACACAGCAACTTTGGAGCGCGGAGACACACAGATGCATTCAGACAACCACACAAATCTTCCAATCTCAAGGACAAAGTATTCGAGTACTGCCCCAGAGATTGCTGTCCACCGCAGCTAAAAGAACTTGTGAACTACACTTTCTGTCGTGCACACAGAGGATCCAGCGTTGCGACTCAGCAAAGGCTCCATCCATCATACCCTCAAAGATACTCTGCTACCCCCTCCCTCCTCACCCCCTCCCACCTCAGCCCCACTCCCTGCACCAAGATCACTTTATTTCCCCTGATAGAGAGCCCAGAAACAGCCCACAGCCCCCTGAGACAGAACAACCTTAAAACAAGAGCCTTCAGCACAGCTACCGGTTACTGCAAATGTACCTGTAACTTTAGCTGTTATTGTCACTGTTACTATAACTGGTCCTGTGATTGTAACAATAACTGTAACATTAAGTGTACAGTACCTTGTCATGTTACAACCGATAAAAAGCATGTAGGCCTACCAAAAGTGAAAGGCACTGTTTTACCTTAAAAAATCACTGTACTTCAGACATCATTATTTCACTGGATATGTCGTTGTCAGTTGTAGGCTAACTATATGTGTCTCAGAAATGTGTGAGTATTTGTTGAATCAGTGAATCAATCAACAAATCAATCAATCACTGAATCAACCAATCAATCAATAAATCAATCACTGAATTAATCCATCAATCAGTCACTGAATCCATCTTTTGTTTGTGAAATATGGTTGAGTAGGTGTGTCACCAACATGCTGTTATTGTTCCTTATTCAAACACCTGTTCTGCACTCTCTGGTTAAAGATTAGACCCCTGCTTGATGCAGAGCTGATAAAGTATCTCCAGACAGACTCACACCACTCTTAATGTTTGACAATGTGATAACACAATCTGTACTAGCATCCTGAGGTTTGTGAAATACCGGGACATCATCCCAGGATTGCATCAGCCTTCACTTAAGCAATAGCTATCTGGTACAAGACAATTAATATAAACAACAAATTCCAATCTGTTTCCCCTCAAACTGCATAGGCTGTTAAAGTCAAACCCACCCAAAATGGGCGTTCTTGCTATGTTAAAAATCCAGAATTACAGGTTGGTTAAAGAGATGGTTCCTGTGTAGGATTAGGAACATGCTTGAAACAGATGTTTGAATTGTCAACGGATGGAAAGAATCTGTCAAATGACTTTTTATTCCTTTCTCAAGACTACCAGTCTTACATGATGAAAGTATCAACATTGGATTATAGCTAATCTTAGATCAAACACAATTCGTTTATACATTTCTATATTTCTCACATCCAGTTTATAGTTTTCTTTGATATAAATAAATATCCTGATGTCATAGTTCTGTGTACTCCTACAGCATTGGAGGATGAAACATGCATTCACACCGCCTCGTCTGTTTCTACATCCACCCGCTGGAAGGGACGAACCTCAGGAATGTAATGAAATGTGTTTTCACCATGATCAGGATCTAGAGGTCATGTTGTTCAACTGGTTGTGGAATTCAAAGGCCAACTCTTAGTGCAGTTGGAGAGGATAAATCAGCAAAATCACGTGGCTACAGACATGCCGTACCTGCACATAGCCATGTTCACCACGTCAGTCCACACTAAATACCCACTTAGAACACTTATGTTAACCTTAGTAAACTTCTGTTATATTCGTGTAGGCGGAGGTTTGTGACAGCATTACTAGCGGATGCAGAGAGGTTCAATAGAGTTGTAGCGTCGGGTCCTTCTGAAGTTGCCTTCAGCGCTTGCCTCTCCATGATGTCATGGAAAACCTGAATTGTACCTTGGAGTGTCCACTCCCACAGGGGAGCTAGGCCCGGTGGCCACAAACAACTAGCGAATTAAAACATTTCTCAGGTGACACACACACACACAAACACACACAAGCACACACACAAGTAAACACATTATGTCCACATACACACACACAATGCAATACCAGTTATCAATATAAAGTACGTATATCATGCTGTATGTAAACAGGAAATATACAAATTAATAAATTAATTCACTTCAAATACCCTCTTTTTGGAGTCTATTTGTAGTGAATCCCACTGAGTCCTGTGGTAGAGTGTATCCACGTGTGTGTGTTTTCTTGTTTTCTCAACGTTTGAACGCTCTGTGTTTGTTACGAGAGCAGTGTGTATAAAAACACAATGCACCACTACGTCCTACTTATTCCGAGGGACTGCTAAGATCAGCGGAGCTGGACCAGAAGCCCGTACCATTAACGAGACCACTCACTCTGAACTAATTGCCACAGCACCGACACAGACGCACCACGCGTCAAAGTAAAGTATTGATTCCCACAGCATCACAAAGACAGCCAATCAGCATCCAATAGCACCCGATCATAAATTTGTCTGTGAGCAGCTGTAAACAAAAGAAGGAAGAAAAAAGAGGCTTACCCGAGTCTTTGTGGAGCAGGTGTGCCGAGTTCCAGTCCAAACTCCCCTGCTGCACCGTATCACAACCAGCCCGCCAGACTCCCTTAGAATCCCGTCCCTGCTCGGGGATTGGCTCTCTCTCCTGCCTGGAGTATTCCCTCTCTGTGCCTGCCTCTCTGCCCTCCTCCTCCGCTCTCCTCCTCCTCCTCTCCCCGCGTGATGCAGTGTCGGCAGCGGCCGGGGCTGTGGTGGGCGCTGGGTCCTCGCCGGAGAGGGGAGCTTCAGGAGGAACCGGGCTCTTGTTCTGTGAGCAGGACACACAAATGCAGCACCAAGACCCCAGTTTCTCAGCTGCATGCAGTATTGATGGACTGGCTGGGGAGATGCTCACACAGCAGGAATTCTCAAAACGTTCCTCTCACCCCTCCCCTCTCTCTCTCTCTCTCTCTCTCTCTCTCTCTCTCTCTCTCTCTCTCTCTCTCTCTCTCTCTCTCTCTCTGTCTCTCTCTCTCTCTCTCTCTCTCACTCACACACATACGCACTTACACACACACTCCCTTGCACAGCTTTGATTCTTTCAGCCTCGACTTCAGATGTCAAAGTCCTGACTTGCCAGTTTAGCCTGATCAAAGACTCGCTGGGCTCCCCCATGGCCTGCCTGCCTGTATCCCTGCCTGCCTGTCTCTCTGCCTGCCTGCCTGTCTCCCTTCCTGCCTGTCTCTCTGCCTGCCTGCCTGTCTCCCTTCCTGCCTGTCTCTCTGCCTGCCTGCCTGTCTCCCTTCCTGCCTGTCTCGCTGCCTGTCTGTGTCTGTCTGTCTCCCTATCTGCCTGCCTGCCTGTCTGTGTCTGTCTCCCTATCTGCCTGCCTGCCTGCCTGCCTGTGTCTGCCTGCCTGTCTGCCTGCCTGCCTGCCTGCCTGCCTGCCTGCCTGTCTGTATCTGCTAACTGATCTATGCACTGATCTATCTGGTTCTAGTAAATACTTACCTGACTGACCACCAATTTGCTTGCCTATGCACTGATGTAACCACTTTATGGTAATTTTCAGACTTGGTTTAGATGTTGACAAACACTTCATTTTCACTGCTCAGTTGTCCCTGCCTCATGCCCTAAACAAGATGGTGCTACTGCATGTGCTTTGCTCTTTCTGCAGTTGTAACAGTGCCACATCCCCCCCTGAACTCTGAAAAGCTTGAATGTGTTAATATCAATGAACACAATGTGATTCTCCTGCCTTAGTGTTCTACTCACTGGTCCCTCTGCTGGCCAGCTAGAGAAAAACACGAGTGTGTGTGTGTGTGTGCGTGCGTCTGCACGTGTATGCAGGTCTGTCATGTGCGTTCGATGCTGTACACTCAGCAAAGATGACCAGCTGTCTCCAAGGACAGGGTGAGGAGGGGTGGGGGTCTGTGACATCACTAGTACATCAGTCAGTTGAATTTAATTACACGAGTGCTCCGACGCACCCAGCGAGCCTGGCTCGGCTGTGCTGACTAAGAAAAAAAACAGCTCAGAGGAGTACGCCAGATGAGTGAATCATTTATGGGCCGAGATATCATAAGCTCTCTGAACAGTACTGTGAGAAGTGTGGATTTGAGACCTTCCCCCTGTAAGCTGGCAACCCCTGTGCACACATGCATACATGGGGACAGATTCATCATTTCAAATGTACGTGTTTAAAATGCACAAATATTCGATATCATCTGTGTTTTAACTGAATAAAGATACCTCGAAAGCTTTTGAATCATTTTGACCATAACTGATTATGATTTTTCATTGATTTCTTATGGTTTTATCGGACTCAAACTACAGTCAACCGACTGTCCAGTCCCTGGGCCAGAATGTGCATTAGCAAGCTTGTAAAGCCAAGTTCCTCCCCTGTAGGAAACCCAACACAGACGAGCTGCAGGACTGGAATGCTTCTCTTATTAAACTCTGAACGGCAGGACACAGAGACCCTGGCAATATCGACGTGGGTGGAATGCATCTCCTCTGTGCAATTACTCTTAGCTATGGCAATGCTGATTCAAAGCCCGCAAGACTGTCTGTCTCTTCACTGGGTCACCTTACGTAGCTCCTTACTGATCTTTTCGATTGATCGGCTGTGAGCAAAAGCACTCTCTTTTATTCTTATCGTATTTTGTTCATTCATGTTTGTGCATCCTCTATTCGTCAACAGTGCACTCTGAAGCAGGACAACCGAAAGATAAGTAATTAAGAAGAATGTTAATGAAACACATATTGACCAAAGGGTTAAAGCAATGACTTCATTACTAAATGAACTAAAAACAATTAACTGAAAAAGGGTTTCATTGCAGTTTCAAGTCAAAAATACTTTATCCATAATCAACATCAAAATACACCATTATGGCTCCAGAACATTTCAAGGTGACTGAGTATCAAACACCTTTACAAATCAGACCTTTAACACAACCTGAAATCACACCACAAACCATATATCTGTGTTCCCCATTTATCTCTCAGGTGTTCAAAGCTGCAAAGCACAATCTATAAGAGCTCAGTCCTGAGGTAGTGCTGTGTCCTGGGCTTCCCCTGGGGGGAACTGGGCAGGGTGGGGGGTTCCCGGTCGTGGTCGCCCATACACACCGCCACAAAGAACAGCGTCCCTCCGATCACCAGCGCGAGCCCGGCGAACCAGCCGGAGAACATGGCCTCCCCGAACTCCCAGCGCGGCACCACATCAGGCAGGCCCTCGTTCCAGAACTCCACCACGGTCACGTAGGCCACGATGGAGACGGGGGCCAGGGTGGTGAGGCCCGACACCCAGGAGAGCAGCCCGCTGAGGATGAGCAGCCCCCTCTTCAGCCCCTGCCTCCCCGGGCCCAGCTCCACGCCGTCCAGCCCCGGGAAGGCCACCACCACGGCCAGCGCCCCGGTGCTTATGGACACCAGCATGAGGACCCTGGAGGCCAGCAGGTCCACGGGCAGAGCCATGATGGAATCGTAGGCCTTGCACTGCACCCCTACCTCCTCGGTGAAGATACAGGTGTGCCAGAGGCCCGAGTACCAGTTTTCCACCTCGTTCAGTTCCGAGTTCATGGTCTTCCACAGGGGAATGAAGGTGGTGATGAGGGTGGTGACCAGACCTCCGAAGGACACAAACAGAGCTGTCCTCTGCATGATTTTGGTGGTCAGGAAAACCATCTTCAGCCTCTCTCTCTCCCTGTCTCACACGCCTTGCACGCTCTCTGTCTCTCTCCCTGTGTCTCACACGCCTCGCACGCTCTCTGTCTCTCTCCCTGTGTCTCACACGCCTCGCACGCTCTCGGTCTCTCTCCCCAGTGCTGCGTCCCAGTCAGAGTGCAGGTGGAGAGTGATAGAACCGCCCCTGCCCTCCTCCTCAGGTAGCTGTCCCCCGCCCGCTCGCCCGCCCGCCAGCCCACCCCGCCCAGCGTCTTAATAAAACGCACAGGAAGATAAGCCCAGCTCTGTGCCATTACAACAGACATACTGTTTTGGCGTCGTGATAAATATCGTTGCGGAGAACAATGGGCACTGTTTTTAAATGAAACCAGATATGTCCAGTGGGAATCTGGGCTGAGGGTGGACGCAAGTAGCCTCCGATAAATGGAACAGGAGCCACTTGGGTATGAAGCAACAAACAAAACCAGGAAGGGCCAATAACTCTCCCAGGGGTGGTCAGACAGGTGGTCAAAGTCTTTTAAGTCTGTCCACCACTGCCTCTTGCAGTAATTATCATTTCCAATTATTTGCTGATGTCACTGACGTGGCTTTATGAGTTTGGGTCATTACTGCAGTCAAGGTTTCCTTTTCCTCCTTTGAGAAAATCGGATTACCTGCCAAGTGTCTCAAGTGTCCAGACCATGAATGGTTCCTTGTGCTCACAGCAATCCTGCTTACAAAGGACCCGACACTTAGTCGAAGGTCCTCCGTGAGTTTTCTAAGATATCTGATTTGTAACTGGCATTGAAGAAGAAACTTAATCTTGGTTTTCAGCCTTGTCCTTGTTAACTTGAACACATGAATGCAAAACATCTTCTTCACGAGTAACAAAATGATTTAGAGGTACATGGAACAGAAGTTACAAAGAAGATTTGGAATTAGCAATCCGATCACTCTTAAAAAGCAACAGCTGGGTGTGTATGCATTGATACCCCTTGCCTATATGACTGGAATGTTCTTCCCACATAGGAGGGCATTGTGCAAGCTTATCACACACATCGGACTGTGGAAGCCAGAATTGCTGAAGGTCACTGCTGATAGGCAGAGGTCAAGGATGAACCTGTCCTGAATGAGCTTCGACTTAGGCCTCACCTGTTTTCTCGACCCCATGACTGACTTCAGAAGACAGGAACCCATCTCGTCCACACGCTGTTCATCAGATAAACAGTTCCTTAGTAATAGCGGCAGGTTCAACAGATTTGAAGACGTTAGCTCTGACACCTAACCTAAACGACTATCACTATCAGAAAGCCAACATGCTGCAGTAATGGCCGAACGAGTCAGTTGGCAGGTGTGGCAGCATAGTCAGGGACGGTCGAGACTCAGAGAATAGGCGCCATTGTGCTAGACTGCTGGAGTCTCAAGTCTGTCTTTTCACCATTCAGTTTCAGCTACGCTGCGTCCATCAGTAGAGATATCAATCTTTTCAGACACTAATTCAATTTTACTTAGGTCATTTATTTAAGGCATTGAATACATCAAGTGTATATTCATGAATAACATTTTGACATAAGTAAATATATATATAGTTATTAAAATACAATAATACAAGTAGGTGAAATCATAATTAACAGTATGCCTATAACCAATAAAACAGCCTAAATACAATGGTACTGTACACACGGTACAACGTTACTATACAGGACATGGCCGTAGGCTGGGTTTGACCTTATATATCACATGAATGTAAAATAATGTATAAGGAGAGCTATTTATGAGGAGACAAATGCACAGGACACCTGGTGGTGTCACCTGTGTGAGCAGAGAGGGAACTTTCATGCACTTTCATGTGAAGTCTTCTGACAGCCTTCTGAGAGCTCGTCTGGGCCACCACACGCTGAAACTCAATCGTTCCTCTCAGTTCTCTGAGATCAGAACTTTTATGATCGATCAAAACAACCTAATAAAATCGTCCGCCAGCATGGATAATTTTTTTTTTTTTTTTTTAAACATGCAAGGTCCAAAAGAACATCCAGACCGACAGATTCTGACCAGGAAGGAATGGAAGTGATGAAGCATGGAGGAGGTTAACAGAAACAGGAGGATACCGTCTCGTCCCTCTACAGTCCTATATGTCGGAGCCCATCTCAGCACACTGTTTGTCTGATATGTGCGTGGCCAGAGACTCGATGATGTCTAGCAGCAGCAGCTGGCTCAGGGATCTCAGGTTGGGAAGCTTGGACACCTTGGGATGGGGGAGGAGAGCAAACCAAATCCAAACGTAAACAAACACACTCGAGCACAGCCCTGGAACGGGGGCAGCGGTGGCAGTAACATGCTCATACGAAGCCAAACAGGGGAGGGGGGGAGGAGGAAGAAAATAATTAAAATTAAAAAATTATAATCTTAACGTTAAAGTGAACTTTGCGAGGCTGCGTTAACGCTAGCGTTGCTATTAAACAAAGAGCTCCGTCGTTTTTCATTGGTTCTTTAAAACAAACAACACTCCGATTGGCATTGTGACCCAACGACACCGGCGGGAGGGATAAGGTGCTTGTTCAGCCGGCCGGGCTGTGAACTGTCTCTCCCCGAGGCGGAGAGAGAAGGGGTGGTCCACGGAGGGGTGAAGGGGGGGGGGGGGGCGGTGACGGTGGGGGGTTATATCTCAGTTGCAGAGAGGGGGGGGGCAGCATCGCCCCAAGGCTCCAGAGACCAGCCCACCCACCTTGATGAACTGGTGGACGATGATGTGCAGGCAGTGCTTCTTCATGTCCAGGGCCTGGGTCTTGTCTGCAGCCTCCAAGATCTGAGGGGAGGGGGGGCACAGAGAGAGGGGGGTCTGAAGCAGCTGTCCTTCCCCAGGCTACATTCTAGGAGGCGGAGCCAGGGGCTACGCCAGGGGGACGACCCATGACCAAGAAGAGGAAGACGGGTTTTACCACCACGGCGCAGTATCAGGACCAGGCGGCTCCGAGACGTCATCCCAGATCAGGACCACGTCGGGCCGATCGCAGAGAGGGAGCGATCGGGTCGCACGGACAACCTGACACATCGTCATGGCGAAGACGGGACGTGCGTGCAAAAAAAGACCCCAAGTGCATGTCGGAACCCAAACCAGATACCTGCAGGACGTTCTCCACGGTGACGTTCATCTCCAGGTTCTGCTTGCAGTAGGCCTGGAGTCTGTTGTTGGAGAACCCATAATAATATGGAGCTGCAAACAGGTAGCTGACAACATGGGTTAAGGAAACGCACAGAAACAGCCTCGGCCAGGGCACACACTGACGTAACAGACTGTCGGATTAGGACCCAAACTAATAATGCAACAGCCATTAATGCACCAATTAGTAGATCATTTTATCCAAAGCAACCTACAGAGGGGGATTTGAATCTAAGGCCTCATGACCAGCAGTTAACTGCTCTAACCACTGAGCTGTTTCCCCTCCCCACTACAGAGGGACGCGAGCAGAGGGTGATGATGGAGAAGGAGGGGGTTTTGAACCTAAGGTATCATGACCTGCAGTTAACTGCTCTAACCACTGAGCCGTTTCCCCTCCCCAGTACAGGGACGTGAGCGGGGGGTGGTGGTGGAGGTTGTGAAGGATACAGGGAGTCTTCAGGAGGCATGTTGACGTCTCCGTAGTAGATGTAGCGCAGCATGGACTCAAAGGCCTGCTTGCTGGGAACCATCTCCCCGATGGAGATGTTCACCTGGCCGTCCTCCGGCATGAATGAGCGGAACATGGCCTCGAAGTAACTGGCCGTGCCGAGTCGGAGAAGGAAGCAAGCGCGCAGAGTCATTGCAGGTAAACGTTAGGGAGACTAGTGATGAATGATGTTAAAGATAAACGTGGCAAAAAGAAATCTAAGCGTGCAACGATGTCAAAAGTTTCGATGGATTTCAAATGGTGAGGAAATCAAAATGTATTGAAGCGAGTTCGTTAGGCTCTTATCGTTTTTTTGCCCGCATTCAGGAAGAATTTGACACGTCGCATTCTTGTTGTTTGGCATGCATGCGGTAGCACACCAGTACGCATGCAGTAGTGTGCGAGTGTGCACTCAGCAGTATGACTGCGTACCTGGAGCGGGCGGCCAGTATGGCTTTGTGGGCGGGGCGCGGGTGTCCGTCCAACAGCAGGATGATGTCGCAGAAGTCCAGGCCGCCCCCCTCCAGGTAGGCCTTCATGTCCTGGACCAGGGAGGTGCCGATGTCCACCGGCTGGTCCGAGTACACCCGAGGAGGAGGTTGCTGCTTCCGCCGCACGATCTCCACGATCAGCGCCGTGGAGAGGCGCTCAAACTCCTTGGTCATGATCACCTGGTTGAAGTGAGTCTCCTTCACCACGAAGTTCAGGCAGTGCTCCTGCGGGGAAGACAGAGGAGAGGGTGAAGATCGGGGGTGTGGGGGGTTCATCTCCGGGGGGGGGGGGGTTTCTCCTGGAGGGGGCTGACCTTCAGCTGGTCCAGCTGCAGCTTGTTGGCGTTCTCGCACACGCTCAGGACGTTCTGCAGGTCCACCGACGCCTCGATGTACTGCACGCACAGCTGCTCCAGGCGAGACAGCTTGAAGCTCAGAGCCAGCTTGTAGACGTCCATGATCAGCAGGACGTCCTGGACGTGACCTAGAGGGCGACATGCCACCTTCCAGAGCAACTGCAGATAACGTCACCGGTAAAGTGCGTGCGTGTGTGTGTGTGTGTGTGTGTGTGAGCACTCACCTCGGCGAGGGTACAGGATCTTATCTGTGTAGAGGAACTGCATGAGAACCTCGAAGGGCTTGGCCTCGGCCTCCCTGATGGACACCTCCAGTAGAGGCTGGGCCCCCGATGGCCGGCTCACACACGGGAGGTCCCTGGGCCCTGGGGGAGGCCCCTCCTCGCTCTCCTCACAGCTCTCCGGCTTGTTCTTCTGTGAGCACACACACACACACACACACGCACGCACGCACGCAGGGGGGAGTCGACACCATGCACATATGGAGCGGAAATGAGTTGTTGTTAATGTTTGTTTATGTTGCAGTGGACGCGTGTCTAGACTGACCTGTCTCTGTCTGTCCCGGGCCTGCAGGATCTTCTTACGCAGCCACTGGCATCTCGCCGTCACTATGGCGATGTGACCCAGAACTCTCTCCTCCCTCTGCACGCAGGGACAGAGAAAGAGATGAAGCTCTCAACAACATCCCCCCCCCAGCCTACCTCCGCCATCACACAACGTGACAGACATGAGGACCCACCTCCCCTAGGATGAACTCCACGTCACAGAACTGCCTGTTCTCCCAAAGCTTGCCATAGTCCTCGTGAAGGGTGCACCTGGGGTAGCATGAAAACTGCAGCCACACAGGGAAAATTAATGAATAAGGATAGGTACATTAGATAAACAGACAAATTAGACTGACAGACAGATAGCAAATTAGATGGATAGGCTGATATGCAGGAAACGTCAAGCAGATATTAGATTTTGGGGGTTTCTTCAGAGTTCAGATGGTTAAAAGGCCCACCTGGAAGCGGTACATCTCACCGCTCCGCACGTTATTGTCCACCGTGCCTCCGAACACGTACATGGCGTTGTGGATGACGGCGGCAGCGTGGAACAGACGCCCGCTGGGCATCTGAGGAGAGGCAGAGAGAGGGTTAGGACGCCCGGTGCTACACAGACACCCTGCGGGGGGGCCTGGAGGGTGTTCCTTGAAAAGTGACTGGAGGAAAAGAGAAAAGCAGATGAGATGGGCGTTTGTGGGAGAACAGGCGTGAATGAGGTCCCCGGCCAACCCATTTGTCCCGGTTTTAAAACCAGCGGTTAGTGACTCGTGTTCTGTGAACGTGAGGCTGGGCCCGTTGACAGTAGTCAGTTAGTCACACACCACGGCTATGGGTCTGTAAACACGCTAGCTAGACTTGTTTTAACCCCGTAAACGACCACATGCTCAAATTAGTGTGCGCTGTTCGTCAGTGCAGAAATGAAGACATGTCAGAAGTACACACGTTTGGGATTTTAATGAAGGTATTTTACCACAATTGACCCTTGAGATGAGGTCATCTCGTTTCCGAGGGGATCCTGGGAGGGGTTGAGAGAACAGTGGTACTTCAAAAAAGCATCGAACGCTACATAAACAAGAGACAGGTTAGTGACGACACTCCGAGTCATGGTACACAGCCGGCAGAGCGGCATGGTACACAGCCGGTAGAGCGGCATGGTACACAGCCGGCAGAGCGGCATGGTACACAGCCGGCAGAGCGGAATGGTACACAGCCGGCAGAGCGGCATGGTACACAGCCGGCAGAGCGGAATGGTACACAGCCGGCAGAGCGGCATGGTACACAGCCGGCAGAGCGGCGTAGGGAGCGCACCTCGCTGTCCAGGCTGGGCTGGACCACCTCCCAGCTCTGGGAGTCCACGTCGTAGCTGTGGAGCTCGTTGGGCAGAGTGTTGTCGGCCGCCCCACCGAACACGTAGAGGTGGCGGTCGAAGGCCACCATGGTGTGGCCGTAGCGCCTCTGGGGCGGGGGTGGGGAGCCCCGCAGCAGGTGCTCGGTGGGGATGCGGGTCCACCTGAGAGGGGAAGAGGAACAGGCTGGGTCAGACCACCGTCTTAAACCTTGATAAACCAGCTCACGTTTTACTGTCCCCCGAATAGCATGTTTCGAGTCTGTATTCCTGACTGGGAATGGGTTCCAGTCTGGTTTGGAGCTGGACTTAAGACTCACATGTGGCCCTTGAACTCGAACTGGAAGAGGTTGTTGGTGATCTTGGCTCCGCTCTGGCCAGAAAACACAAACATCTTGTTCCTGCACACGGCCACGGGGAAGTTGCAGCAGGACGGGGGAATCTCTCCACTCTGAGCGATCTGAAACGCACAGCGGCACATCCAACAATCCAATATCAGGGTTTCCCGCCGCACTTTTCAGTTAAGGGGGCCGTCTAAGCAACACACGCCTGCTGCCATAAGTACGGAGTCAAAAACAAAAAATATATAGCGCTATCCGCCGTTGTCCTGTTTTTGTCCCTTCCATTCCAAACCGTGACCAACACCAGTCTCCCTTCTCTGCAGAACGCATTAGTCTATCTATCGCAAAAACTGATGTTTCGTGGGTTGTTTTAATAAACACGATGGAGGTGTGTGTTCCGAGTGTGTTCTCCTTCTCCGGGAGAAGGTTCCGGACTCTCACCTCCTCCCAACAAGCATGCTCTCGGTCCTGGAGACTGATGGTCCACATGTCATTCAACCTGCAGACGGGGAACAGACAAAACGCTCACGACGTCAGAGACTCCAACTACTGCACTCTCGTGGAATGTGGCAAACGATTGATTTCGTACTACCTGGCGTTCCCATCATAGCCAGCGAATATCCAGAGTTTATCACTGTAGACTGTCGCCCCATGGGCTGACCTGGCCACAGGCAGACTGAAACACAGGTAAGGTCCCGTCATTGCCTGTTACAATGTTCAGACATGAAGGATTAAGAAAACATGGCAAGATGTTCTTAATTTCTTACCTGCCCTCCACTTTCCACTCAGTCCACTGTCCTGTTGCGAACTTGTATTCAAAGAGGTCATTTTTGTTTTTCAAGTTGGAGTTGGAGTAGATATCGCCCGTATAACCCCCTGAAAACAGACGAAACATTACTACCACTACCACCAACAAATGTTCATTGCTACGCAGGCTGTGACATACAAATGACTGTTCAAACTCACCGAATACAAACATGCTGCTGCCATACACCACAGCGGAGTGATGGTACCTGGGTGCCGGCGGGGTGCCTGTGGTGAAGGCTCTGCGATACACATCAAGCGCAACACGTTATGATTTTTCGCTGTTATTGTAAAACGAGTATTTAGATGGGTGCATTCCATTCTTACCGACACCATGAGCAGTCTTTGACGTCAAAACGTAACAGATCGTTCAGCATGTTTTTCCTATGTGCAGGGTTAAGAACGTACAGTAAGATACAGTATACCAGGTTCAGACATGTTGCGAACTACATTAACGCTATCACAACAATATTGTTGTCTTACCCATTGTCTCCCCCAAACACATAAATGGCATCCCTGTATGCCACCACGGTATGTTTACTGCGCCTGTGTGACGTGAAGAGTTCATGGATTAATACATAATGGCATGACCAATAACATTCATTTTGCTCTAGCTAGCGAAAGGAATGTCTAAAGTGAGATTAGCTGTCCAGATTACCTTGCCCCAACAAACTCGTCACACGGCGGGAGCCTTCTCCAACGATGAACGGTCTCGAAAGGGCCAAAATTAAGTGTCAAGTATTCCACGCTGTCCGAACAGCTGTGGTCGAAATCAACACTTGGGGCAACTTTGGATTTACAAGACATGGTTTTCGCAGGAAACCATCACACGTTCAATCAGTCACACTGAGATGAGCAAAAAAAGTCTAGCGAATAAAAAACAGAAGACGTTTGTGATGGTTTTGGTGAATATGCTGCGAACTGCAAGGCATTTGGCATCACATAGTCCTCGAAAAAACTGTAGCAAAACACAAACAAGAGATTACAATAGGAAAATGTTAGCCTAGCTGTTAGCTAGAAGCTAGATAGATTCACAACGCTGTCAACAAAACGAGTGACAGCGAAAGGGAGCTAGCTAGGCCAGCTAACGTCACCCTATCTATGTCCGCTTTATGGTATGATAAACCTAATAATTTTCATTTAGTTTAAAACTAGCTAGCTATCTTTGTTTTAGTCGTAAGTGTGTTTTCTAAAGCGTAACAAGAACGGTCGTCCACCCACGCCCCTAAATGATTGCTGGAAATTGTAGTTTATCAACAACACCTTCCAATTCATGAGGCATTAACAAGAACCACAGTTCCCCTTCACCTAATGTCTTCCTGGGACAAAACCACAGAATAAGTAGCGAAGGAAATATTTGACCAATCACTGCAAGGAAAGTGATCAGCTGTTTTTTCTTTCTGCATAGTGTGTACGGTCGCCACCTACTGGTATACAATGTAGACATGTTCCCAAAGTATCTTAGAGTGGTTCCAAAAGTAAAATAAGGATAATCCATTTATTATGTATTTCAACGTTTCATATACAATCTTGAAAAACACAACAGAGATTGAGGTGTTTAATTTGTCTTTACTTGTTGAAGACACCGAGAGATTATCAATAGAAAAGATTGGCATGAGTGTGAGGAAATTCCTTATTTGACCTTATTTGGCCCAATAAAAGAGGTTCTTGCATGTTTATTCTTGGTCAGCATCATGTTACTATCAAAAAAGATCTAAACATCAATACAAATAAGAAGTTAAACCCCACTCAACACCAATATGTTTTAAAAGGGGAAAAAGGTACTTTTAGGGGACACTCATCACCATGTGTTCAGATTGTGAGGTCAACTTTCTAGCACCCATCGGAAACATTTTATTTTTCAAAACAGGTCGATGGAATCAATACATTTGACATTAAACAAAAACAAAAGTTCACAAACCCGCGATTGAAGACGCAGCCATAACACAACAAACATAAAACACAGAACTAACGACATCCAGACCGTGACAGCCTGGTGACGGCCTGTTCTCATCCCCCTTCTCATCACTGTCACAAACACTAAACACTTCTCCTGAACACTTCTAACACCTCATTCTCGAATCGTGAATTGGCCCCTTTTGATCATGTCTCTGGTCACCAGTTGATGAGATCTCTCACATGGCCCCACAGCCTGGTGATCCACAGGTTGACCCCAAGCTCTGTCAAGTACTGCAGTTCTGGGGTGAGCATCTTCCGACACATCTTCCGGTAGGCCTTGTCCACATTCTTCTTCAGGTTGTAGCCCATGATAGACTTCTCACCGATAGGCTGCCAGGGCTGCATGGCAGTTTCCTGGATACTCCCGGCTTCCACGGCGTGGCCGCCCTCAATGCACATGGCCGCCATCTCCGCGTTCCTCCTCTTCAACTCGGCCACGTCGTCGGCCATGCGCTTGTGTCCGTACGCCTTCACCTTCCTCCAGAAGGTGGCGTTGAAGTGTCGATACAGCTTCCAGTCGATGGCGTTCCACTCGCGGGACTTGGCCCTCAGCTCCGGGGTGAGCTTGGACACGGTAGAGCCTTTGCGAGCGTTGAGTTTGAAGAAGAGCAGGTCGTCCACCTCCCAGCAGAGGGCGTCCTTGAGCAGGATCAGGGACTCCTCGAAGTGCTCCACCAGCATGACCAGGTGGAAGCGCTCGGAGATGACCCTGATGCCCTCCTCCACTCTGGGGTCGTCCGGTGCCAGAGTGTTGTCCTGCCCAAAGTCAAAGAACAGCAGGTTCTTGAGGTAGAAGGAGTTGAAGCCCTCCGGGTCAAAGTAGTGGCGCGGATCACGCAGGAACTCGGCTAGCTTGTCCTCGCCCGGAATCTTCCACGTCAGAGGCACCAGACGGCCAAAATAGTGGAATGAGGATTCAAAGAGCTCAGCTGGCTCTCTGAGGATGGTGACGTAGGAACTGTCTGTGGGGAGCACTCTGGCCACCTCAGGGGCATTGAAGCGCATGTGGTTACACATGATGTTGAAGCACATCCCAGGTCTGTAATCCCTCACCTGGGAGCGCTGGAAAGGCGAGGGGTAGAAGAAGTCATTGCGGCTGTCGGGGAAGGCAAACTTGAGCCTGTGCTTCTCTCCGAAACGGAAGAGGATGTTGAGGAGCGTGCTGCTGGCCGTCTTGTGGGTTTTCATGAACAGGATGTCCACTTTGGGGGTGCAGAGGCTGGCCTGTCCCGGGAGACGCTGGGAGCTGTTTGTGATTGACGAGGTGTGTGGTGGGGTGGGACGATGTGCACAGGAATAAGGCACAGGAACCCTAAAAAACAAAGAGAATATAGTATCTAGACTCAAGCCACCATGTCGCTATAGTAACTGTACACTGCACATCTATAACCAGTACACAGAATGTCATTAAGAAGACTTCTGGGTTGGAAAAGGCCTTACTCTGGGAGGTTGAGGTGGACTTGAGGAGCAGACAGGCAGTAGAGCAGAATCATGCAGCTGGTGAGAAGTGTACCCAAGACCAAGCCTTTACACATGGACCTCCACTGTCTTCCCTGCTTGACAACCATGGTCAGAAGTAACAGACTGTCTGGAGGAGAAAGTAGGGAGAAGAAATGTTTTAAATGTTTTGTAAGGATTATTTATCAAGGTGAAGGGACTGAAACCCACGCTTTAGAGCCAAGTTAATCTAAATCTGTTTGTCTGATTACACCGGGGTCTCATGTGTCCAATTATTGTATTCAGAGATGCCTATAGCTGTATAAACTGGGAGTGTGTTTACCTAGGCAAATACATACAGTTCTTTAGTCAAATGCAGATGAGATGAACCTGAATATAAGAGATTAAATCAACCTCAATCAGAATAGTTTATTGACTTAATGTCATTATTCCAATTGTGCTGACACAATAATTATACCTGTTCTCTGGTGTACCTTTTCTTCCCTAGTCATCTATCTCTTTGATTAATATTGCAACACAGTGGAAAGTGATCCTTCCAACCCCGGCTACTCTTGTTGTGGTGTGTAATGAGATCTGTACAGTGACATGCCTTACTCAGCATTAAAAAGTAACATGGGAGACACACTGAAGCACAGCAGGGAGACAAGATCCTACACCAATCAATAAAACATCTTCTTTACCGTTAAGCTACAAGACAAAATCATTTTATCGATCCTGTAAACAGGCCAAGTCAGAGAACGTGCTTTTGTCAGACTGGTCAATTCACTAGAACAAGTAAAAAATGTTGTATTGACGTCAAACAATTTGCGTGTGAACAGACGACTCATTTTGCGGGCAAATAAATAACTGTTTTCTAAAAGTTGTCCCCGCCCAGATACCGGGTAAAAGGCCTGTGTTTTCTCCTTCTTTGTCTCTGACCGTGAAGGGTTCTTTGTGGGGGCGTGTTAGGGAGCTTTCTCCCTGCTCTCTGAGCCCAGCGAGACAGGAGACACTGAAGAGCTCGTCTGGATACAAGGTGCTTGACTGGAGTAGCGCTGCCTCTATAAGTCCTCAGTACGGGATGGACCCCAGGGACCAATAACAAGCACCTGCCATCAGATTGTTTACCATCTTCTCTCCTGATGAGGGTGTTGCTTACCTCAAGAATCATTCACCATTAATCCTTTTTTAATAGTGGTTCGTTTTGGTAGAGCTTAATTGTGGTCATGTTGCTTTGCCATGTTTTTGAATGTGTCACTCAATAACTCAATTTACTCTGTGGTTACTGCTAATCAATAGTAGCAACACAATATGTGAACACAATATGTGAGTAATAACATAAGCACTTATTTTAAATTGTAAGCTCTAACTTTCAGGGGCAAAAGTGCATGTTGACAGTTTCATCACAAACAGTGATTGTACAGTAGATAAACCTGAAACAGAAACTTTTCTGGCTACAGAATTCACAAAAATATTTTTAAGCTAATTTATTTTCCTACTTGTAGAACCGAAACATAATCATGCCTAATAACCTGATAATTTGATGCAAGTACATAAAACAAACATACGTACGTTTTACCCCACTGATTTCCTTCCACCACTCCGAACATATAGGGAGGCCAACAGACACTTTACCCTCTGGCGCACGAATCCTCGGTCAGACCTCTGATAGCTGTTTCTCCACCAGATGCATAGCTCTGAGTGGACAACCCTGGTATCTGCCCCTTAGCCACTGCAGTCTCAGAGAAGCTATCAAGTCCACTGGTGGCCAGATCCTGAGACAGACATGCCGTCAGAAGTCTCACCCAGTCCCCGCGCTCTCCTTATCATTCATGCAACTTTGCGAGATCCATTCACCCGGCAGGTGCTCTCTCTCTCTCTCTCTCTCTCTCTCTCTCTCTCTCTCTCTTCCCCCCTCCCTCCCTTCTCTCGTCTGTTCATGCAGAGTGCTCGTTGAAGGCCTCGTCCTCCTCTGCTTGTTCTAATTTCAAAAACGAGGACTGACCCAGCACCTCTGAGAGGCTCAGACAGTCACCTGTGACGTCAGCCCCCCCATGTCAAGGGACTTGGGCTTGTCAGTGTGTGTGTGTGAAATGAGAGATGGCCCTGCGGGGGAGTGGGGGAGAAGGGGTGGAGGAGAGAGAGAGAGAGAGAGAGAGAGAGAGGGAGAAATGAAAGAGAGAGATTGTAGCTCTATGGCCTCTATTCTCTGTCTGCACACAGGCAGCTATTGAGAGCGTACACTGCAGTCTGAGCTGCAAGCTGATCGCAAGCAGCAGAAAAGGAACAAAGCTCCAAACCGAGTCACAAAGGCCTCAATTGTGACATTCGATAGAGCATCTTATAGTCCTGCTCTGAAAGCTTAGTTATGAAGCAGATAAAGCACATTCATGGTAAAATACAGTTTGTTATATACGATTGTAAAACATCGTAGTAAAGCAGAACAGTTGTTTTTCTATGGATAAAGTTTACAGATGGACACATGAAATGGATGTTGTATTTCCCGCCATGCATTGCTCTGTGACTTGTAGTCTCTGTCGGCGGAGTCAGGTGGCTGAGTTAAGGAGTCAGACTCGTAATCTGAAGGTTACCGTTTCGATTCCCGGCTGTGCAAAATGACGTTGTGTCCTTGGGCAAGGCACTTCACCCTACTTGCCTCGGGGGGAATGTCCCTGTACTTACTGTAAGTCGCTCTGGATAATGACTAAATGTAATCATTGGAATTCGATAATGTCTTTTAAAATCCATGTCGTATGTGATAGTGGGTTATCATTAGACACCCATCTGCAGTCTGTCCTGTAGTCTGGATATTTTCAGTTATCCTTTAAAACTGCGCACATCCATACCACAACAGTAGGATTGTCAATAGAGTGTAGAGATAGACCTCCAGCTAGAGACTGATGAGTTAATTTGGCACTGGGAGCAAGGATGCAGCAATATGTGGTCATACACCCCTTGTCAACAACATGGTTGGGGAGGGAGAGGAGGGTCTCCTTCCTCACTGTCCTCTCTCTGCACCAGCAACCCAGCATCGGGGATCACGTTGGTCGTCTCCCCACCCCAGCGCCCGGCAACAACACTCAGGCTATTGTTGAACAGGGTGGGCCCTGGTGTGCACGCACCCCCGAGTGCCAGGCTGAGCCTCGGACTGGGCGGGCACGCAGGGAATGCAGACCAGGCACGCGGCGGGGGGCGTCGGCCCGACCAATGACTGAGGAGCGAGGGGGTGCATGACTGGCCTGGCCCCTGGCCCATTGAGATCACAGCTTCATCACAGGGGCCCAGGAGGGCGGGTCTTCGTCGTCATCACCGCCCACCTGACCCCGACTCCAACCAATTACTCAGCCTCCCACACACTGACTCCATGGCGACCTCGACCTCCGAGCCAATGAGGATGTTGAGCCCTCTGGCCTTAACTCCAGCGCGTTTCCTTCAACCACGTAAGAATCCATGTATGTTATTCTGACTCCTGGACAGCATCAATCATTATTTACTTTGGCACCACGGCTTTTGGGGGAACATGCAAACTATATGCTTTTGCAACAGGAGATTGATGCAGGTGTCACATGTAAATGTTCCACACATTTAAATGTACGTGTAGCACATGTACATTTAGTGGTTGGTGAGTGTTTGAATATCTGGTTTGTTATTGGCAGTAGAACACATCAGGGTATAAAATTGACATTGTTACAAAGAAAAAAATGAAAACAAGCACTTTTTACTGAAGTATCCGACTCTCCATTTTAATGTGTTACAACAGATTAAAATGGCTGGAAACGTTGAAAAATCTTGAGGGAAAACTGCGTGCCAACAGTCATTTCTCACACAAACAAGGCTTCCGCACATTCTCCTCACTGGGACGACTCTCTCGAAACACGACACTCAAACCAGGACAAACACACATTCCCCCTCGTGGGACTCTCTGCATGAGAACAAACTCATGAGTTTCATGAGATTTCAACAGCTGATGTATGCAAGTCACATACAAATACAATACGAGTCCTTTATGTGGTCGACGCTCTCTCCTATTGTTTCTTGGCCTTTTTCTTCTTCTTGTCCGGCTTGCTGGCCTCGTCGTGGGCTTTTCTCTTGGCCGCCAGCTTGTTTGCCTGTCATGTGAGAGAGGATGTAGTTAATGAACAGTGATGAGGGCAGTGAACCTACTGGTGTTCGAGCCAAGTTTATATCCTGCACACTCGAACCAAGGTTGTGTCACCACTGCAGAGGTTATCATTTCACATGCGAGCATTCCAGAACCATTTGCCCGCGTTAACCATTATCCCTTACAATTGTATTGGCTGGGAGGCAAATGATTTTAGTTCCATATCTTATGTATTCCTAGAGGTTTGTGAGAACACTGGAACAGTCTGTTCCCATGCGGACAGGTGACCACGGATGATTGACAGCAGAAGGTCGCTAAGGAAACCCACGTCAACGGAGAGTAGCGCAGCTCACCTCGCGGACTGTCCTCTTCTTGCCGAACATGATCTTGTCGTAGAGGTGCTTCTCCTTCTTCTTCATCATCATGATGGCCAGACGTTTCTCCTCGGCCTTCTCCTCCTGGTCCAGACGCGCGCGGTTCTCTGCCTTCATCCTGCCTGGAGTCACCTTCACGGGGAGGGCCTGCAGGGGACAGAGGACGTTCTCTCTCAGAACAACGCGTCTGAACACAGCTTTGGTCAGGATCTGGCGGTTCTCCATCCCGGCTCCTCCCACGGGGAGGTGAAGACAGAGAGCTGGCTGACAGCCACCTACCTTGACCTGGGATCTCCTGTTCTCCATCTCCTTCAGGTTCTTCTCATCTGCCACCTCCTCATCCTCCTCTTCTTCCTCCTCCTCCTCGTCATCATCATCATCATCATCATCGTCGTCTTCCTCCTCCTCCTCCTCCTCTTCTTGTTCTGGGGTTAAAGCAAAACAAAGTCAAAATTAAAGTTCAAAATAAAGAATTCCGCTTTTATCATCTGAAATATTTGGATGGAGCAGAAGGCCACAGTAACGAGAGTGTGAGGAAGAGAGAGAGGCCTCTCACCAGGCTTCTCTCCGCGCTGCAGGGCCATCAGCTTCAGCTTCTCCGGAGGCACGTAGTCCCCATCCTTCTCCTCCACGAAGGGCGATAGGTGAGGGGGCAGGGTCACGCCCAGAAAGTAGTCCTCCACCGGCAGCAGGATCTTGGCGTTGACACAGTCAAACACCCACTGCGGCTGGATGTAGTACCTGCACAGATGACACACCGAGATCACGATTCCAGAGCGTTGCAAGGTTGGTGGGCTGAGGCCTGGTGACCGAGGAAGTAGCTACGCTCTGTTACCAGGACGACAGGGTCTGTTGTGACCTTGTGACCTCACTCCCCAAAGACACAAAGAGACCCTGCTATACTGGCATCCTGTGGGCGGGGGCAGTGGGGGGCAGTGGGTGCCCCCCCGCCCACAAGATGCCAGTACAGCAAGGTTTCTTTGAACCCCCACTAGAAGGATGAACCATCTGAAAGAGACCATTGTGGGGGAAAAAACGGCCATATGTATTCCATTTAGACTTGAACATGGAAAAAGGCCAGCCTAATATGGCTGTAGTCCCACGTATGTGTGTGTGTGTGAGTGTGTGTTGCTTCCCTACCTGTTGATGTACTGTTTATCCATGTTGGGTCTGTCCACTATTTGGTGGGTGATGGTCTCATCCGTCATGTCGTATGTGGCTCCGATACATTGTGACTTGTCCCAGGACACCTGGCCACCGAAACACCTAGTGAGACCAGGGAGGACGACAGGAGAGGACCGTCAAGACCAGGTCTCAGAATCCAAACTTCTACAGCCTGTAGTGTTTAAAAAGTATGGTATGAACTTGTGGGAACATGTTGTAGTGGTGGGGAGAGCTGGGTCTCACCTCAGGACGAATGCCAGGGACTCTCTGGGCACCTCTCTGTTGACGAAGAACTTCAGACCTTCGAAGATCCTCTTCTGGGCCTCCTGCTCGTTCTGTTCCTTCTCTTTGGCCTCCATGTTCTCTATGTCCTCCTACGGAAAAACAAAGGATGAAATTCAACACGGGTCAGTCGTGAAGATAACATCTGCTTGGTTTCATCATCTTCGTTTACAAAGCCCTCTCGCCTAGCAACCCGAGAGTGCTCCCCTGTCCAACACCTCAATTCATCAGAGTATTCAGCTAGTCTATTGTTTGGTCCCTACAGCCCACGCCCCCCCCCCGTTATATCTGCCATGTTTATCTTCACAAACATCTACGGCTATGCAGGAGTGGTTTAAGGGATCGTGGATGGTGTGGATGGCGGGGAGATGTGCTCACCCCGTCTGCAGGGAACTGGTCCATCTGCCCCTCCTCCTCCTCGGTGGTGGCCACCACCCGCGCCAGGCTGGCGCTCAGGGCCGACAGTTTCTGGACAAAAACGAGACGCCACGGAGCATGAAGAGAGACTCTCGTGCAAACACAGAGATAACCACAGCACAGTGTGACGGAAACACAACAGAGAAATGGCGGTTCGTGGTCCTACCTCCAGGTAGCTCTCAGAGTCCATGGCGTAGTCTTCCTCATACTCTGCCTTCAGGTCTGCCTCTGCTTTTGTGTCCATCTGAGGAGCAGAAGAAAAAGATACACTTGGATAAAGCTCTCTGACACGAGACTTGCACGTCAAGGACAAACTTCCTTCGCTACAATATAGTACACTGACTAACACAAGTTAAAGACAACAGTGGTGATATTTAAATTTTACATTTAGTCATTTAGCAGACGCTCTTATCCAGAGCGACTTACAGTAAGTACAGGGACATTCCCCCCGAAGCAAGTAGGGTGAAGTGCCTTGCTCAAGGACACAACGTCATTTGGCACGGCTGGGAATCGAACTGGCAACCTTCAGATTACTAGCCCGACTCCCTCACCACTCAGCCATCTGGCTCCCTTTTATATGTCCAGCTGGATGTTAGGGGAAGGTCAGCGGGCGGGTGTGTGGTACCTTGGGTGGGTAGACCAGGTTGAGGGTCTGGTAGAGGCGGAAGTTGATGAACCCCAGAAGGGTTGTATACATCTCTGTGAACGTGGCCATGACTCTGTAATCCACATCTGTGGGATGCTGCCAGAGAGAGAGAGGTAGAGAGGTGAGGGCTACAGGCCATCCGACATGTCCGACAACATGTGCTCCAGAAAATACACTATCTGAAAACATCTCAGAAACCATGTACCCGTCAAAATGAATGAAGAGATCCATAAAAAGTATTTGATCATTAAAGAAAAGGACTGGTTTAAAGAGATACTGCACAGCCTATCTATACAGAGTTGACCAGCAGAGTGGAATATGTACAGTACAACTTTGTCTGTTTGCCAGAACCACAAACATCATGGGAAAAGATCCAGGGATGGATCTTTAAGCAGATTAAAAACTTGTAAGGTGTAAAAAGTCCAAAACCTTACAGACTGACATGCATTCACCTCCAACAGAGCACGTAGAGGTCAAGTCAAAAGAACAATTGCTTAAAGAAAGGCTGCAAACCAACGACATCAGCTAAGTCCTATAGGAAAGGTGGGCTGTCATAACTCCATACTTACATCATGAGCAAACTGGTAAGGGACCAGCCATGTGACGGTCTGTCCAAGAACCTCCGCTTGAAAGTAGATCCCCTTTATGGAGAGGAACACCTGTCAGGGAAAAACATAGCGAGTTAGATGTTTACAGGCCAAACCCCAGTCCAGGTTCATACAACCACATTTGTCCTCGCAAGAACAACACACCAAACAATGTGTTTTGCATATCTGTCCATGTCAACAAAAGGATAACCAACGCTCTCACGCATGAAAAGATCATGTCTCTGTATGACAAGCTTCATTTTGAGGCAGAAAGGTCTGACAGTAGGCCGGTTGCCCCTTACCTTTCTGAGGGAGCGAGACGTGATGACGAAGTTCATCCACTCCACACTGAGGCGCCGGCACAGCGTAATGGTCTGGACGTGGCACTTCCCTGTGCGGGCAAACGTGGAGAACAGGAAGCACATGGAGAGGGCGTCGTCGATGTCACGGACAGCATCGATGAACGTTGGGTACCTGACGCACAAACAGTACGATGGATGTCTCAAGCCACTGTCTTGGAATCCAGTCTGAGCAGACATGCAGTCTGCTCCCTCAGGCAGAGTTATTATGGCTCGTTAGTGCCCCCTGGCAGACAACTATAAGCACTACACGGACACTTGGGAGTCTCACCTCTCCTTGATGATGTGGTCCAGTTTATATCCTGGTTTGTTGTCCCTCAGTCTCTCCACCCCTGTCCATTCTGACTTTCCGTAAGCCTTCCTTAGCTTACGCACAAACACCTGCAGAGCACAGAACAAATATATAGTCTGATTAAACGCCAGAGCAAACTTAAGTTCTTGACTTTTATTTTCGTAAAAAGATTTGGACAGAGGACGGTCATATCAACATCAAACATGCCAGGACACCTTAGCGTTACCTTGTACTCCCTGAACTTTCCTACGATGGGTTCATGCAGGAGGAAGCGGATGTCTTTGAGCAGGTAGAACGTCCTCGGAGCTGTGGAGCCCTTGTTCACCTTCTTCTTGTGTTTGGGCTCGTGTGGATAAATGCCTTTCAGGATACACAGCCGTCTGCGGAACAAATCGAAACGAAGAGTAGGTTTGAGAAGGACAGACAGGAAAAGGTTAACGTTTGCAGTTTGAAAGACACTGAGGCACAATATTTTGACTATTAGCCATCAATAGCTACCTGAAATCTGCTAAACTCAGTTGAAGCTTCTTGCGAGCTTTGTTTCTGGTGATGTAGTTGGTAGCGGACCCCCTCTCATACTGGAACAGTCAATACAGTTATTAAGCGCACAAACATAAAAACATAACGTTCTATAATGATACATTAGATCTAGTACAATTGTATACCTAGCAAACTGGTTAGCTGGCTGTAGATTGCAAATAATTGACACGCACATAATAGTTGAGCAGTGATGTGATATTTCTAACAGAACATTGACAAAAAGAAATGGTACTTCGACAACACCTTCCAGATAATTAACACGAAGTAACAATCCATACATCCATGAATAGGAATCTCGCAAGCTAGTTAGCTAATAAATTCCTGGCAATACAGTTAGCTCGTGATGATGTTAGCCAACCAGCTAGCTAACGTTAGTTTTTGTTGAAACAGAAATCTGTTATGACATTACACCTTGTGAACTTACTTTCTTTTTCTGAAGACCTCCCATTTCTTAAATGGAATGTGTGTGTCGTCAAATTGTTGGTTCCGATTCTTTTTCTTTTCTATACAATCATGTAAACACAACAGTACCAGCTATCTACGAGACACGGGTGCTGGTCCTGGTTCAGACACGTGTTTGGAACGCTGCTGCGTCAAGGACCCCAAAAACGTATATTTTAGCGCCTGAACAAAAACAACTTCAGCGGCATCGCTTGATCAACCCTATGTATTAAGTGTAGTCCTCTACTAATCGGATCTGTTCGTTCGTGAAGTGGTGTTGATATTTTATTCATTCATTTTCAATGCGCCGTAAGATCTTGATCTTTCATTGATACATTGACAATTATATGTTTATCAATTATATATTTAGGGATCAACCTTACACTGGACCAAGTTGGACAAAGACACACGCACATTCGCTAACGAACGCAAACATGTTAAACACTGCATTCTACAAACTAAACATAAATGTACAGTAGGCTGTGTGCACTGGCCAGCAAATTAATTTGTAATCATTCTAGTGGACAAGAAACATCTATTACGTTAACCAAACATCCTGTCAGTAAAGCAGATGAGATGAGGCAGGGGGTGTGACAGAGAGAAAGAGGGGGAGAGGCAGAGGATGAGAAAGGAGGAGAGGCAGAGAATGAGAGAGAGCGTGAGAGAAAGACAGAGACAGAGGGGGAAAGGAAGGAAGATTACACATGCTTTGAAATATCTACGAACAAGAGCTTCACGTTCAATTTGACAAATCTGCGAAAACCCATGATCTAAAACTCAAACTCATAATGGGATTACTTGAGTTCATCAAGGATTATTTTATTGGTTTCTGGGACTATGAAACCCCCAAGGTTATGGTGGTTAAAAACAAAACTCTTGGGGTCATATATAGAGGGGTGCAGTTTCTAGTGGTCACCTATTTTATCTGGTAAGCTTTGTCCTCATGTGTTAATACGAGATTATTTCAACAATGAATGTGTGAATGCATGGTTGAGAGATCTTTGTTTTGATTAACACTGTATGATGTCAGGGTTTCTAATTTTATAATTTTTATATTATAATTATTATGGTTGTGTACAAATTAAGGTAGCGTTTATTTTGTATCAAGAGTGTTTTGTATACAACCCCAACATGCTATAGGCCAACGTTAAGCCCACATGGGGAAAATTCCTTTGGCTGGCAACTAACGTCAACAAAAAACTGTGTGGTTTCAAAAACCATTGTCATCGACATTTAGCCTTTGTATAGTCTACCTATAGTACATTTTGTCTACTTAATGGTGTTTTGAGAAATCACAAGAGGAATTTGTTGATTATTTGAACTGGTTTATAAAAGTCATAACATGTTCTACAGTAGCCTACTACTGTTTCCTCGACGATGCTGTGTCTGTTACATCCCCCACACAGGTACGTGTTCATGAGTCAGAAAGCCTATCAGGACAGTGAGACGCGCCCAGAGAGCTCCGTGTACACCAAAATGACGGGCATAGCCCTTCAGGGAGACAGAATCCTGGATATGGTGCAGTATGTCCAGCCACCGGAGGTAAGTCCCCAGGACGCCTCACATACAACTGAGATGGTGCATTTTACACAGTGAGCTAACCTGTAATTTGGTGATGATATTTATATGTTGTCGGTCAATTAAGTAATAAATCAGAAAAGGGTGTAAAATAAAATCACACTTAGGCCAAGCCAACCCACGGGATTGCTGCTGCCGCAGGCATAAGGCGTAACTGAGTGCTGGAAATACTAATAGTAGGCTAATGAATAATGAATGAAAATTTAGATTTATGTCTGTTTTTCATTTATTTTAATGAACCAAATCTATTCTTCGTTACAATGCATCTTAAAATAGCCTACACTTAATTTAACGACGGCATTAAACTTTTATTTTACTATTACCATACCAGGATATTTGCCTACAAGGACCAATGAACTAAAATCCATGTAGGCCTACCTACCAGGGCTGTGGTAATACATGTATTATTGCATTAGGCTATATTTGTTTATAATTTGTTCATTTTATGTGCAGGGTGGAGATGTGATAAGCACCATCCTGAGACGTGAGGTCACTTATAACCAGAGGCAGGGAATCTGTGCTGAGGTAGGAGGTCGCCATGTTGTCAATATAGGCAAATCATATTTACAAATGTATTCATAATCATGCATGAACGGACATTTGTAGAGCAGTTGTCATGGTAAACAATGTAAAACCGACTTTGTTCCATTTTCATAGCATTTCACTGTTTCCAATGCCAACTGTACAACGGATTCTGACTGCATTGCAGGAGAGGTGGACTTTGATGGCAGCGGTACAGACTTCAATTTAAGTGTTAGCAAATGAATCTGCATCTCCTAGACTATTTCTAAATTTGCTGCTGACATTTTCTGCAGGTCCGAGAACTGGGCGCTGTGTGCCTTACTACAACCTCACCTTCAAGACCTGTGAGATACAGACCTGGTGTCCTGTAGAAGGCTATGCAGCCGTGAGGTGAGGATCAAAGACTGCAGGGTTGAGAATGTAATGTCATAATTCAGTGGTACAAGAGTCTTAATTGTTCACTGTCATTAACAGGGAACCTGCATTAGTAGAGGCCATCAATTTCACAGTGTTCATCAAAAATGCCATCCATTTCCCAAAGTTCAAAGTGCTGAGGTAGAGTATAGAATCTCTCCACCTTTGCACAAACACACACCGACCAACAACCTTTTATACCCTGCCTGGCTGCAACCTAACCTTTAATTCTGCATTGATTAAAGGTAACAGAACATTTCTTGATTTGCGCGTCTTTTTCAACAGAGGGAACATCAAGCCACGCAATCGAAACATAAAGAAATACTTGAATAAGTGTCACTACCACGAGGAGAAAGCCCCTTACTGCCCGGTCTTCCGTCTGGGTTACATTGCTGAACAGGCCAGGGAGAAGTTCAGCGAGCTGTGCAAAACTGTAAGTCCCACACGTGTGACTAACTGTGAAATTCTGTTCAATACAACCCAAGTCAGTCATGCTGTCTGTGCCGTCGCTGCGGCGAGGAGTGCTGATTGGTTGTGCTCTGTCAGGGAGGGGTGATTGGCGTTTTCATTAATTGGAAGTGTGACCTTGACGTTGACCCGTCTCAGTGCACCCCCACCTACTCATTCCGTCGACTGGACCTCCGTAAGAACCTGGCCAGCTCAGGGTACAACTACAGGTGAACTTTCATCACGTCAAACTTCACGTAGACCATCTCATTAAAACTCAGTTAGTCTCACTCTGTCTATATTTCCCTGGCTTTATAGTCTATCCCTCTCTCTTTCCAATCTTCCTATTTTGTGTTTTAATGTTGAAATTATACTTGTAGGTTCGCCAAGTACTACAGCAAGGATGGGGAAGAGTTTCGGACACTCGTCAAGGCGTTTGGGATTCGATTGGATGTCATCGTTCATGGACATGTAGGTGGAGCCTGCATCTTCAGCAACACCAACAGCTGTTAGACAACACTGATATAGAATAGTCATCAAGAATGGGTTTCATTGTTCCACTACAGTTGTTTATATTTAACTTATTTTCTTTGCAGGCAGGAAAATTCAGCCTGATCCCAACTATCATCAACACAGTGACGGCCATGACATCAGTTGGAATAGTAGGTTTGGATAGATTTCCTCCCGTCGTTTGGTTAACAACTGAGCTCCATAGCTGTTTTAGCCACATTCCTCTCATCCACTCATGTTCTGTCCAGTGTTCCATCATCTGTGACTGGATCATGCTGACTTTCATCGACAAGAACGAAGTCTTCAGCGACAGAAAGTTTGACGACGTGAGGAAAAACAAGTCTTAAGAAAATACTGTTTTAGCATAAACCTCTCTACACATCGCTAGCCCTACTGATTGACCTGTCTTGCTTTGTCGTCACAGGGCACTAGGACCCCGAAGCCTGCTCAGGACCTGTCTACAGAGTTCACCATCATGAGCTACGGCTCCAACCACTCAGACCTGTCAGAGGGCGTGGCGCTGTGACAAACACATCTCTGGCCAGATGTACCAGACCCCCTCAGACACCAAACCTCTAAACGGACTGTCCCCTGGGAGCCGTTCAGGTGTTCCCAGACCGGGCTCACGGTTCTCGTGGAACCGAACCCAATGACTGCTACAAGAACCGAAGGGGTCATCTTCTGAGAGCAACATCTTACAAGGCCTGTCGTTGCATAAAGGCCATGTCTAGGGGTCAATGCCATCTCAAATCCAGTCACTTCAGGACCTGGAACAGCACCACACTGGATCAGGTGTTCTTCAGATGAAAGCGATTAAGATGGTATTCACCCGACTTAAATGAATGTTAATGACACCACGTTGGTGTTGAGCAACATGAAAAACACACCAAAACACATAATAACGCACATTGAAGTATGTTATATACAGGTATTTTAAAGACTACCCTTAACATTATCAATATGGCCTTCACACAATAAAATGACTTACATCAACAGTGCATTGTGTCTGCCAATCCTGCGACTATCTAGTCATCGTCTTGTACAACCTTACATGAACTTTCTTGGAAGTTATCTGTGCATGCAGTTTACCGTCAGAACACATGAAGGTTGACTTTACGCCACACAGGAAGTCCAACGAGTCCAGGGGAGGAGAGCTGCTCTCTGAGAGTCAGTAATCCAATAACGAGAACATTTCTCACCAAATGGTTCCTGTAATGAGATTGTGGGGAAGCACGAATCCTTCTGGACAGACAGAGTAATAGAGATGTCAATGCTGAAAGGAACTCATGTCTGAATCTGGGTTTTGATCTATGGAGTAAAACAGCTGACAGCCTCGAGTTTAAAGGATGAGTTTGATGTATGGACAGCTCATCATCTGGCTGTTCATGAACTATTCACAAAAGAAAAGGTGACTAAGATGGTAATTTTTATAGTTGTTCTTAAGATTACGTTCTGTATCCACAATACATATTACACAATAAAAAAACTTTAGTGTTCATGGTAAAAAAAAAGGAAAACTGAAACCTAAGATTCTTGTTTCGTACTTACAAGTCTCCAGTAAGTGCTCTCACTACCTCTTAGCAAATAACCAAGAGTAACCAATCGAATTGCTCGTGAGCTCTCGACCTCAAATGCGATTACGGATCAGAGAGACGCTCATCGGCAGATGAGTTCTTTGGGAGAATGAAGTTACTGCGATGGAGGCTGATGAGTCAAGTCAACTTTGATCTGGAACAAGAAGAATATGCTGGAATTACATGTTTACAATATAGTTTTGTGCTGCTCTTACCGCCATTCTAATGGACTGGTGCGAAAACAAAGCATTTCCGACCCCTAATAGTTCGAGTGTGTACCAACAGCTCCCAAGATCATCAATAATTCATATGAAACAAAAAAATATCCAATAAACAGAATGGGCGTGGCATCGCTTAAATTGTCCAAAAACTCTGGAAAAGACTGTAACATGCAGTCAACACTGGCGACCACCACCTGTCCTCATCCACAAGGTAATGACTGTCACGGCAGTTGAGATAGAGGATACTAAGTGGATTGGACGATAGCCTGGACAACAAAGCACCGCATAGACCATTAAATAAAAGACCCCCCCCCATCCCCAGACCTTTCCTCTGGGGCACATTAGCATCCAATAACGTGTGGGGGGGGCTGATGAGTGATGAGCACTTAGACAATATCTGCAGGAAAGGACACAGACATGGCTGTATTCAAATGAAAAATGCCACATAATTGGTGCATTACAAAATTGAAACTCTAGACTGTCCCCACATACAAAAATATTTATTGACAAACAGGAAACAATGATCTTTCTTAGCATCATCCGGTTCAGCTTTTCTGTAAACAAGTCACTATATTTACAATGACTTGTCTTAGTAGAACAGTACATAATGTATGACATCATATGACATCAACAGAAAAAGAGAAAAGAAGCATGATCTGCGCTTCATCAGAACAATCACACAGATTTTCAAGTTTGCGACTCGCGCTGATCGGACACGTTTACCAGCGCTTCCGTGCGCCTCTCCGTGTCAGAACATCATCCAGGATTCTCCTCAGAAGGGTCACAGGCAGAGGTCGACGTTCACGTCAGTGTGTCGTCGTCTCGCTGATCTGCAGGCTCATGGAGAGCAGCCAATCGATGGTCTCCTCCAGGAAGCTCATGCTGTAGTGACCCGCGATGCTCCGGAACACTCTGATCTGCTCGGACAAGCTCTGAGAACCGAGACAAGAGAGGAGACGAACTGAGTGGACATTCTCAAGCAATAAGGGAAGAAAAATATGAAATGATAAAAAAAACATGGGTTCACAAACCTTTGTGGGGAACGTGAGGGCGAAGTCTCCGGCACAGTTGCAGTACACGGGCATGTTGGCCTCCTTCACTCCCTTACACTTGGAACACACCTGCAGAGGAGGATGAGAGCAGTTACGTTGCTGACACAGTAAAAACAGAAAGTATCTCTTGGCCGTCTGATGTGCGCTACGCCCCCTCACCAGGTCCTGCAGAGTGTAGCTCATCAGCTTCTTCTGCAGGGCATCCACCAGCGCCATCTCGATGGACTCAGTCTCATACTGGGTCTGGCAGTTGGAGCAGAACCAGTGGGGCAGGATGGAGCCATCCTGGTTGACAGACAACAACATTCACGTTGTGAGTGGACACTTTATTAATTTAGCAGATGCTTTGATCTAAAGTGACATACGATTGGGACATTTCTCAGCCCCTCCCAGCCCCTCCCAGTCCGTGGGTCTGACCTGGCCCACAGTGGGGTCCTTGCAGAGGTCGAGGTCGCGGCAGAAGTTGCACTGGTGGCAGATGACCTCCGGCAGGATGTAGGAGTTGCAGGGGTCGCGGAACTGGCTCTGCTCGGAGAACTCGCCCACGTCCACCAGGCGGAGCAGGTCCCTCTTCAGCTTGTTCACCTGGTTCACAACGTTGCCGTCCAGGGAGAGGACCTTGGGGGTTCAACACAACGCCTCAGTCAACACCTGGGGACAGCAGGGTCACCTGACAGGAAGGAGAACCTACACCTGGGGACAGCAGGGTCACCTGACAGGAAGGAGAACCTACACCTGGGGACAGCAGGGTCACCTGACAGGAAGGAGAACCTAAACTCCAGACAGGAAGAACTCAATCTCTACATGGCGAAACACCCCAAAAATATATAAATAATAATAACATTCTCACACACACATGCCTTTACATGTGACGGGTAGCTGGCCACCACCCGTCACATGTAAAGGCCATGACTGTTAATAGACCAATGGGGGGACTGCACCTGGCACACGTATTTGATGAACTCCAGGGCAGGGTTGGAGAGAGGCAGGTGGGAGCCAGGCAGGACTGGGAACATCTCCGAGGGCTGGGCTCCACTCCTGGTTCCCGTCACCTTCTTCTGGATCTTCTGGGTGATGGTGAAGAAGTTCTGGGTCAGCTCGCTGGCCACGTACTCCTGGGAGAAGGAGATCATACCTGACAGAGACACACGGATCAATAACACACACCTCAGGAGTGACAGATGACAGGATAAAAGAGGAAGTAACCTCAGGAAGTGACCTCGGACTGACCAGGAAGTGCACTCAGGTCTCCCGCTGGCTGCGACGCCTGGCTTCCGCCACGCCTCTTGACGGGCGTGGCTCCGGGAGCGTTGCGTCTCAGCTCCTCCCTCATGCTGTGGTAGACAGCAGCGATGTAGGCTGGGAGACAGGAGGGGGGGGGGGTTCAACACATATAACTAGCTACACGCCAGCTAACTAGCTACACGCCAGCTAACTAGCTACACGCTAGCTAGCTGCTCTTAACGAGTATCCGGACCAGAGGAGAGCGGTACCTGACACGATCATGAGGAAGTACTTCTGGCAGGAGGCAGTCTGGGGCAGGTACTGCATGATGTTCCAGCTACTCTCTATCATCTCCTCCACCTCGTCTGTCTCCCCGTCTCCATCCTCCTCCTCCTGCTGGTCCTCTTCCTCCTCCTCCTCGCTGTCCCCCTCCTCACCCTCCTCTTTTCCCTTCTTCTTCTTCCGGGTCGCTCCGTCCTGATTGTGGAAAACGGGCGTCCTGTGATGTTTTTATCTCAGCCATTTGAGATGATGTAACGATTGATATGAATCCTATTTAAACAGGAGGAAGTGTGTGGTACTTCAAAGTCATCTAGATGTGTGTATGGTGTTTTGTGTGTAGTACCTCTCCATAGAGAAGGCTGGAAGGCAGCTTTCCCTTCACCCCTCCGAAGTTGGAAGGATCCATCCACAGGATGAACTCCCAGCACCGGGAGAACGAGATGGACAGGGAGTGGAAAATCTCACGGGAGTGAATACTAGAAAAGGAAAAATTCAGGAAGATAAATAAGTCAATAAAAACCGCAGGCTTCAAGATACTGTAGTTCCACCCAAAAATATGCTTTCAGGAGATGTTTGGGTCCAACCAACCTGTTGGTGATGTACTCCACGTAGCCGATAGCATCGTCGATCCTGCGTTTCTTGGTACACAAGATGATTCTGTTGAAGTTCCCGTACACCACAGTGGAGCCCAGCCTCTTGAACTCTGCCACCAGCCTGGGAACAGACACAACACCACGACCTCACCCTTCAGGAAGAACCCCCAACTCCACATTTGTGACACAGAGAGAGAACGTTTCCACATGAAAAAACAGGCGATTATAGGGCGTGAAGGGAGAGGGTCGGTAGATGTAGCTGGATGACTCACTGCAGGAAGACCTTTTTCATCATGTTGTGAAGGGTGCGGTGGAGGGCGGGGTCATACAGCAGAGAGCTGGGGGAGCGCAGCCAGCGGTAGAAGTGCATAACCTGGTTGTCGGCGTAGACGTTGTGGTACTGGGTGATCTCCCGCACCCAACCGACCACCATGCTCTTCAGGATCCTGCGCGCAAACACGGCCACACGCAGCGCGGTTTAGAACACACAAGGGATGGGTTTTTGACGTCTCCGACCGTGTGGTTTGCAGACGAGGACGCAGGCGGTCACCTGAAGGTGTTGGAGCAGAGCGCCGTCTCGTCGTAGCTGGCCACGGCGCTGGCGCCCTGGTTCCCGGACACCATCTCCTCCAGGGAGGCCTGCTGGATGACGTCGAAGCTGACGCCCAGGCTGGCACCCCCCTCCATGTCGTTGACGTGCTGGGACTGCAGGATGGTGTTCACCGCCAGGCTCTGGAGGTCCAGCTCCACACACACTGCAGGACAAGACATGCCTCCTTACAGTCCGGACATACGTCCATCCATTCCCTCTCAATATACCTAGACAGTGGGTGAGTGATGGAACGAGAGAGACAGAGTGAAAGAGAAAGGGAAAGAGACAGCTAGAGAGAGAAGGAAAGAGAGAGAAAGGGAAAGAGACAGAAAGAGAGAGAAGGAGAGGGGGAAAGAGAGACTGAAAGAGAAAGAGAGAGAAAAGGAGAGAGACAGAGAGAGAGAGAGAGAGAGAGAGAGAGAGAGAGAGAGAAACTGAAAGAGAAATAGAGAGAGGAGAGAGAGAGAGAAAGAGAGAGAGAAGGAGAGGGACAGAGAGAGGAGAGAGACAGAGAGGAGAGAGACAGAGAGAGGAGAGAGACTGAGAGAGGAGAGAGACAGAGAGGAGAGAGACTGAGATAGGAGAGAGACAGAGAGAGGAGAGAGACTGAGAGAGGAGAGAGAGTACCTGTGGAGTAGCAGCCCTGAGCGTTGATCTCCACAGAGCCCCTGTCGTCGCTCTCCATGACCAGGCGGCTGTCGTCTGCCTCCTTGCCCCCCAGGTCGGGCCTGGACGTGGGGGACAGCCACAGCAGGTGGTTGTGCTTGCGCAGGTGTCTGGCCAGGAACAGGTCCGAGCCAAAGATGGACACGTCTTGTGGCAGGTTCCCCACAGGCAGGTGGTAGTACCTGAACAGGAGGAAGAGGAGGAGAGAGGGAGACAGGAAATGATGATCAAGGCTTAAGGGTAGTCTGGGTCTATGTATGCATGTGTGTATGGAAAATACTTAATTACGAGGTTTACTGCTAATAGACTGCTGTTAGACTCCCAGACAGACAGGGGACAGACTGTTAGACTCCCAGACAGACAGTGGACAGACTGTTAGACTCCCAGACAGACAGGGGACAGACTGTTAGACTCCCAGACAGACAGGGGACAGACTGTTAGACTCCCAGACAGACAGTGGACAGACTGTTAGACTCCCAGACAGACAGGGGACAGACTGTTAGACTCCCAGACAGACAGGGGACAGACTGTTAGACTCCCAGACAGACAGGGGACAGAGGGACACACAGACTGTTAGACTCCCAGACAGACAGGGGACAGAGGGACACACAGACTGTTAGACTCCCAGACAGACAGTGGACAGACTGTTAGACTCCCAGACAGACAGGGGACAGACTGTTAGACTCCCAGACAGACAGGGGACAGACTGTTAGACTCCCAGACAGACAGTGGACAGACTGTTAGACTCCCAGACAGACAGGGGACAGACTGTTAGACTCCCAGACAGACAGGGGACAGACTGTTAGACTCCCAGACAGACAGGGGACAGAGGGACACACAGACTGTTAGACTCCCAGACAGACAGGGGACAGACTGTTAGACTCCCAGACAGAATTCTGTTGGACAAGGAGGTTTACATATCCTATAATCTATATATTTGTGCAATTTTTATTGGCCTTTTTTGAAGTGTGACAGGCCCTCCCACCTGGCCATGTCGAAAGCCTGTGACAGGCAGCTGTCCAGGTTGAGGTAGTGTCGCAGCATGCGGCGCGCCCCGTGCCTCTGCCAGTCCAGCACGTTGTAGCTGATTTCGTCCACCACGTGCACCGGCACCACCGGGAACTCCTCCAGCACCGGCATGCCCGCCGCCAGACGTCGCAGCTCCCAGTTAGACTGCACCGCCACCAGAGTGGGGCCCCGGCGTTCCTCCTGGGGACGGAGAGACAGGGGACAGACTGTTAGACTCCCAGACAGACAGGGGACAGACTGTTAGACTCCCAGACAGACAGTGGACAGACTGTTAGACTCCCAGACAGACAGTGGACAGACTGTTAGACTCCCAGACAGACAGGGGACAGACTGTTAGACTCCCAGACAGACAGGGGACAGACTGTTAGACTCCCAGACAGACAGGGGACAGACTGTTAGACTCCCAGACAGACAGAGGGACACACATACTGTTAGACTCCCAGACAGACAGGGGACAGAGGGACACACAGACTGTTAGACTCCCAGACAGACAGGGGACAGAGGGACACACAGACTGTTAGACTCCCAGACAGACAGGGGACAGACTGTTAGACTCCCAGACAGACAGGGGACAGACTGTTAGACTCCCAGACAGACAGAGGGACACACAGACTGTTAGACTCCCAGACAGACAGGGGACAGAGGGACACACAGACTGTTAGACTCCCAGACAGACAGGGGACAGAGGGACACACAGACTGTTAGACTCCCAGACAGACAGGGGACAGACTGTTAGACTCCCAGACAGACAGGGGACAGACTGTTAGACTCCCAGACAGACAGGGGACAGACTGTTAGACTCCCAGACAGACAGGGGACAGAGGGACACACAGACTGTTAGACTCCAAGTCAAGCAGAATTCATGCAGGCCATAGAAATACCTCAATAGTCAAGACTTCAGACTTGTGATTACTGTTAGTGAATATGCTATTGTTGAACTGTGTCTGGTTTAAATACAGACCATTTATTGTCGCTAACCACTGAAATGCTGTCCAGGTCTGGTCCTCGGCTAACTTACTACATGCAGTACCTGTCTGTCCCTTCAGACAAGACGTCAGCTGTGTGTATAACTGTGGAGGTTAAGGAGGAGAGGAGGACCTTGTAGTTGAGCAGGATGCGCTGCAGGGCGCGGTGGATGGCCTTGACGTCGCTCTCCGCCCGCACCTCGAAGCTGTGCTTCTCAGGGGGCAGCAAGTCCTCGCTGGTCTTCTCCAGGAGGGCGGAGCGCTCCACCCCGTACACGGAGCTCAGGTTGGGCATCTGGTTGCTGCGGACCTGGGGGGTGGAGGGTAGGGGGGGGGGGTTGGAGGGTGAGGGGAACACGTGGTCAAGTCAAGTTAGATTCATCTATACCACATGAACACTTTCCTAGGTCTAGGGGGTCAAAGGCCGCGGGGGGGGTCATACCGTGTCCAGGACGAAGACGCTGGCCTTGCGCTGAGAGGGGATGAACAGGCCAAACAGAGCCTTGTGCCCCTGGCTGTGGTGATACAGGTAGATGTGACGGACACTTCCTGGAACACAAACGTACAACATCACCGATACAATCCTCAGAAGGTGTCAGTGTGAGGGGTCAGTGTGAGGTGTGTGTGTGTGTGAGAGGTGTGTGTGTCATACCGGGCTCCAGGTAGCTGAACTGGGCCAGGGACCTCATCTCCAGGTGCTCCAGGTCGAAGGTGTCGGCTTCCCGGCCCGCCAGGTCCCTCACCACCTGCTTGTTGACCATGCACATGCAGCCCAGCTGGACCAGCGCTCGGAACAGCAGGGGCACCTGGGAGGCACACGCACCAGCACACACCCAGCAACGTGCTGTCAGTACAGGGCTACAAGCTACACCGCTTTAAGAAAGAATTAAATGTTATACTGCTGCACAAATACAGAAGACAATATTCATGTACACGTCTTGTTTAAGACTTTTGCACAGTACTGTATACATGTATTAGACTCATGAGCAGGTGCAGAAATCCCTCTGGGCCTCCGGCATGTTCCTCTCCAGTACCTGGGTCTCGTAGACGCCCTCTATGTCCGGGGCGGAGAGGTCAGCGTTGATCTCGTTGATGTTCTGCTGATACATGTCCTCAGGCACAGAGTACTGGTACAGGAAGTACACCATGTTGGAGCGAGGCAGCATCCTGTTCACCTGAGGAACACGGCAGAACGTCAAATACCCAGAACCCGGTTCCTTCTCTCTCTCAGCACCACACTTTCTCACATGCAGTTGACACCAGGATGCAGTCACAGAAGAACGATGTTTTTGAGGTGGTAAAACGCTGACGTGACGTACCTTCTTGTAGGCTGCTCCCTCCTCCTGCTTGGGGACCTTCTGGTTGACGTAGAACACCCTGGGGATGTTGAGCTTCATGCAGTGGAGGTCGTTGCCGATCACAGCCCACAGCTTGTACAGGCCTGGGTGGCTGGTCTCTGCGATCTGAACCACAGGAGGACAGTTACACACTTAGAATACAGATTTATTAACTTCTGACTTAAAACCACCTAAGATGAGGAATCCATTTTTTTGGTAAGATATATCTTTTTATGGCTTTATTGGACAGAGATAGATACCGAGAGACAGGAAATGTAAGGAAGAGAGAGGGGAATCAAACCCGGGTCGCTGACTCAGGACCAGGTGAGCCACCAAGAGGCTCCCCCACACCTTCTCCCATTTAACCTACAGATACTAATCTCCCCATGGCACCCGCTACATTCATGAAAACCTCAAGCCCACGCGACAGTCAGTCCCAGGTCGTATCCGCTCGAGGGGGTCCCCACCTGTACGACCTGCCAGGGCATGTCCAGCACGCTGCGGGCCGTCTTGCGCAGGAAGCCCCCCAGGCCGGTGGTGGGTCCGTCCCTGATCAGGCCTCCCCCCACGGGCTGCGGCTGGCCGTCCAGCAGCCTCCTCCTCTTCCTCCTCTCCTTCCTCTGCTTCAGCTGCAGTTCCCACTTCTTCTTGTGGTAGCGCAGCCACACCAGGCGCTCCTCCTGCGAACGCATGAACACACACACACAGACACACGGGCATGAACACACACACACAGACACACACACGGGCATGAACACACAGACACGAACACACGACTGATTAGAGGAGAATTACATACTATTACATTTTCCCTACAACCTTCTTTTAATGAGATGTGTGCCTCACAGGAGGGGGTGAGAGAGGTGAGGAGGCCTACCTGTGTGTCCCCCATGGGAGGGGGAGCCCCCAGGATCTCCCTCCAGGACTGGGTGAGCTCTGTGTCCTGGGACTCCACCTGGCTGTCCTCCCCCTGGGACGGACGCCTGCGCTTGGTGCTGATCAGGATGGCTGGCTGCAGGGGCCGCGGGGCCTGGCCGAAGTCCTCCATGTCTGCTGCCTGCCCCTCCCCCAGGGCCTGGTGGGCAACCTGGCACAGAGAGAGAAAGAGAGGGAGGGAGAGCGAGAGCGAAAGAGCAGGAGGATGAAACAGAGCGTGAATGAGTGAGTGTGAAACGGAGGGCGGGAATGAGTGTTTGAGAAAAAGACAGTGAGTGAGTTAGCCAGAGTCCAAAGAGGAAAAAAAATTTGGAAAAAAAATTGAGTGCTCATCTGACTCGACTTTAAACCGAGAGAACTTGGTCTGTGTACCTGTCTCTTCCCTTCGCTGGTGAAGAGCTCGCTGATCTTCTTCTGCTTGTAGATGTCATTCTTCTCCAGTAGCTTCTTGTGGAGCCAGTCTGGGTGGCGAACTCTGGGAACAGGGTTCTTCACCTGAGGGGGCGGGGGGGCACACCAGGACCGTGAGTAGGGACACTGCTGCCGTAACACCCAAACGTAATAAAGAGTCCACGTCTCTATCTGAAGGGTCAGGGGTCACACGATGGGTCACATGATGTTCCTACCTGCTGCAGAGCAGCTGGGATGGTTATGATCTTCTGGATGGCACTGCCCAGCCTCTCTATGTAATAGTTCCAGTCAAGGATCTGAGAACGTCACCACAAAGATGTTAGGATCCCAGCAAGGAGCAGGGGAGACGAGACATGCCATCGAGCTGTGTGTGGATATTCTATGAAAGCCCTTATGCCAGTGGATTGTGCGAGTGTGTGTGTGCTAGGAGTCAGATGGCTGAGCGGTGAGGGAGTCGGGCTAGTAATCTGAAGGTTGCCAGTTCGATTCCCGGCCATGTCAACTGACGTTGTGTCTTTGGGTAAGGCACTTCACCCTACTTGCTTTGGGGGGGAATGTCCCTGTACTTACTGTAAGTTGCTCTGGATAAGAGCGTCTGCTAAATGACTAAATGTAAATGTAGGAGGACACAATGAGCGAGCATACGGCTTGTGGACTCACAGTGCGGATGTCCAGGTCGTGGAGGCTGGGCGTCTTCAGCCACTTGCGCAGGAAGTGCTTCTTGACGCTGGGCTCTGCCTGGAAGATGGCCAGGGGGATGGCTCTGGCAGGGAGGAGGGGACACCATCACAATCAGCACCAAACACCAGGACAGCAGTACAACATCCGCTTCAGGAGGGAGGGATGGAGGGATAGGGGTGTCAGGTGGCTGAGCGGTTAGAGAATCGGGCTAGTAATCAGAAGGTCGCTGGTTCGATTCCCGGCTGTGTCAAATGACGTTGTGTCCTTGGGCAAGGCACTTCACCCTACTTGCCTCGGGGGAATGTCCCTGTACTTACTGTAAGTCGCTCTGGATAAGAGCGTCTGCTAAATGACTAAATGTAAATGTAAATAGACAGACAGACACAGACACATAGACAGACAGACATACAGATACATAGACAGACAAGATAGATCTTCCCCAGGAGTCCTCACCTCTCTGTGACGGGGGCGCCCTCGGGCTTACGGGAGATGATGTAGCGACAGCTCAGCCCGGCGTCCTTCACCATCTGGTCCCCCAGGAACTCCGCTAGGCGCTTGGCCGTGCTGATGGAGGTGGACTTCTGCTCTCCGTAGTCCTCCAGCTTCCTGGACATGGAGCGGTTCTCCGAGATCAGCTCGAACAGCTCGGCGTCAGGCATGTTGGCTGCCTGGGCGACAAGGAAACGGGTGTCAGCCTGATCCGCTCTAGTTCCGAGATTAGTTTGAATGCTAATGCTAATGCTTAGTTTGAATGCTAATGCTAACAGCATTAGCTAACGCTAAATACAAGGCTGGATTCGCTACTCAAAACGACTCATTCGATTCTAGTTATGGTCTGTGGTTTGGTTTCAGTCATGTCACACAGCATCCCGTTCCCGCGGTTACCTTGCTGTAGAGCACGTCCAGCCAGTAGTCGGCCACCTTGGCCACGGAGGCGTACACCTCCTCCAGGGTGGTGCCCTTGAGGAAGGCCTCGAACACGGACGACTGGAAGATCTTGATGAGCTGCAGCTCCCCCCTCCTCTTCACCTCGAAGCCCTTCAGCTCGGCCAGGGAGCCGTCCTCGTTGAACACCGCGTACCTGGATGCAGGACAGGCGCGCGACTCAGCAGGTGGTCTCACTGACTAGTCATGACGTCAGGACTCTATGACCCAGAGAGGATCTGCTATGTGGGGTTGACCTACGACCCTGTACCTGGGTCAGTTACAACCCCCCCTGGACCTGGGTCAGTTACCCACCCCTCTGTACCTGGGTCAGTAACCCACCCCCCTGGACCTGGGTCAGTTACCCACCCCCCTGGACCTGGGTCAGTTACCCACCCCTCTGTACCTGGGTCAGTTACCCACCCCTCTGTACCTGGGTCAGTTACCCACCCCTCTGTACCTGGGTCAGTTACCCACCCCTCTGGACCTGGGTAAGTTACCCACCCCTCTGGACCTGGGTAAGTTACCCACCCCCCTGGACCTGGGTCAGTTACCCACCCCCTGGTCCCGGGTCAGAAGCCCCTCCTACCTTTTCTTCAGCTTCTTCCCCTCCTCCTTGGAGGCGGGCAGGATCATGGCCAGGTAGGGCCCGTCCACCTCGAAGAAGATGCTGTTCTCCGCCCGCGTCTCGTAGGTCAGGGAGGCTGGGTCCACCAGCTCCTGGTACTGCTCGTTCGTGAAGCCCTCCTTCACCATGATGTTCAGCATGGCCCCTGGGTACGAGATGGTCACCTTGGGTTTCTTCTCATTGCTCGTCTTGATCACAAAGTTCTCGGGGAACGTGTTGGGCAGGACGCACCAGATCCCGTCAGTGTCCAACTCCAAGGGCCTCCTACCACAAAGCAGGGGAGAGAGGAGGAGAATTTAGGGATATCTGCATTCACCCATAATACAACAATGTTTATTTACAGTCTATATTCCACTGCAGAGTGCACTGAGGTCCTGTCTGATGGTGTATGAGGTAGGATGATCCTCACCCTATCTGTTCAATGATCTCCCTAGCTTGGGTGATGATGTTGGCTCCGGTGTAGCACACAATCCCAGCCATCTCCATGGAGTACCAGCGCGCCCTGGTGGACGCAAACATCACACACAAACTGAGCTCCAGTCGTCCGTACTAGCACATCTCAAAATCACACAACACACTCGGCCCTTCTTAAGTGCAAGACAGGCATTTTGAATTTCCATCCTCAAATCCTAAGATTTGTGGAAGATAAACACAAAAAGTGCAGGGTTTCCCCCCCTTTCTCTGGCAGTGCATACCCCTTCCTCATGACGTAGCCGTAGAAGGAGTTGAGGATGCACTTGTGGGCCAGCTGCAGGGAGTCGTACAGGATCTCCATGTTCTTACAGCGCTTCACCTCCACTGCGTCTCCACTGTCCTGGGCGGCAGACAGCTTCTTCTTCCACACCTGGAGGACAGGGGGACAGGAGGACAGGGGGACAGGAGGACAGGGGGTCAGGAGGACAGGGGGACAGGAGGACAGGGGGTCAGGAGGACAGGGGGACAGGGGGTCAGGAGGACAGAAGGACAGGGGGACAGGAGGACAGGGGGACAGGAGGACAGGGGGTCAGGAGGACAGGGGGACAGGAGGACAGGGGGACAGGAGGACAGGGGGACAGGAGGACAGGGGGTCAGGAGGACAGGGGGACAGAAGGACAGGGGGACAGGAGGACAGGGGGTCAGGAGGACAGGGGGACAGAAGGACAGGGGGAAAGGGGGACAACACTTAGTACAGTTACAAGAGAACTAAAAACATTTCCCAGAAGACCAATTTTAGAATGACACCATATTAGTCCCAATATTATATTGGTAATCTTTCCTCTGCTACTTTGTGTTGAAGTTGATGTGTCTATGTCTATGTGAAAACTCAATAAATACAACAAGTGAGTATATTTTTTGATACAAATTTGTTTTAACAGTACAGGAGGATGCATGAGTAGCACACTCCTTGTAGGTGGTACCTTGTGAAGCCCCTTGAACTCATATCTGCGGTCCCTGAACGCTCTGACGGTGTCCACATAGAATGAGTTCTCTCTCTGGCAGATGGTGGTGACCCTCTCCTGCAGCTTGGTCTGGTGCACCTTCTTGTAGGCCCTCTTGCAGTAGTCTGGAACAGGAAGTCAACCAGACACACAGGGTCACAGGGTGTCGTTGTGCAAGGCACCGACAGAACCAGGAAGAGAGAGGACCCAGGTGCTGTAATGTGGTCATGTGTTTACTTAGATGGTTTCATCCAATGTATGAGGGTGAGGATTTGAACCTAAGATCTGTTGATACGCTCTACCACTGAGCTCTACCCATCCCCATGTAGGTGAAAACCCATCGTTGCGGTTTCCAAGGCGGTGCAGTGACGTCTACCGTGTCGGTAGCGGGCCTGGCGGTCTCACCTCCCAGACGTTTCTTCTCGTGGCGCGCCTGCTCCTCGCGGTTCAGCTGGTGGAAGGCGCGGGGCCGGCCGTTAGGGAAGAACGGCGGGAACTTCTCAGACTCCAGCTGCTGCTGGATACGATGGAACTCGCTGCGGCTGGCGGGCACTGAGGACAGGAGCCAGAACCAGGAACCAGTGAAACCAGGAACCTCTTTAGACACAGCCTGGTTCTAACCACTTCATAACAGTATCAGACTACACTATGTCAACACAGGAACATCATTTCCACTTGACAACAACATCAGACTACTTCCTTCCACAGTTTTATCCCTGACGGGAAGGGAAATAAGAGTTGTGCTACAGTTACTGCCAGCTTGACCCTGGTGCAGAGAGAAGAGCAGCTTACTGATCTCGCCCCTCCACTGCCACGCCATCTTCCTCTGACAGGTGGCGCCGGGCTTGTTGAAGTCGCAGGCCGCGCACGTGGCCTCGTCCACCATGGCCGACGGCTGAGAGGACCACACGGAGGAGAGGAGAGTGGTTATCGTGATCTTATGACTGAGGTATAATCCTACGATTCGTTGGCGGGGGGGGGGGGGAGGTTTACCTGCAGTCTGTTGGTGAGGATTATGTTGGGGTACATGGCCCCCACGTCCAGATGGTAAATGAGGGGGCACTCAATCCTGTTGGGAACTTCCTTCAAAGAGATCAGCTTCTTCTTGATCTCGTCGCACACCTGGGAAGAGGACAGGAGGGCTTGGTGTCAACATGGAGAGTACACACTGCTGAACCGGGCGGAGCACGACTGAAAACAAGTCAACACATCCTGGGTTTTCAGCGCTGCGTTGAAGAGAAGGGTGTTGGTGTGAGCCGGTCTGGCTGACCTCGTTCAGGTTGGTGACCTGCTCCAGGGGGATCTTCTCCTCCTCCTCGATGGCGTGGCGGAGCGTGCGCTCCACGCGCTGGAGCAGGAAGTCGAACGCAGCCGGGTTCTGGGACGACAGGAGACATCGTCACCACACAGACCACCAAACGCTTTATTCATTTTTTTAAACCTTTTGAAAATTATTTTTCAAAACGTTTTTTCAAAAGGTGAAGTGAAATGAGAGGAGGAGAGGTTAGAGGAGAACAGAGAAGTCTAGACCAGAGTACAATAGAGTACTGTAGACTTTAGTGACTTTAGAGACATCAGTGATGCATTGTTTAAAAAAATAATTCCTTCTCTTCCCCCCCCCATAGAGACACTGAGCTGGGGACGGACCGTACCATTTTGAAGCGGCAGGGGATGTCGCTGCGGAACACCCCAGACTCCAGGGCCTCCACGTGGCCCCCGACGTAGGTCTCCGAGTCCAGGACGTGGCCGTCGTCCGTCAGCTTGTTGAAGACCTGCTCCTGCTTGTTGGGGAACACTATGTTGGCGTGGAAGGCCTGCACCATGAGCAGAGCCTCGCACAGCGTCCCTGATCCCTTACGCAGCACCTGACAGCACACAGACCAGGAATCAGAAAACCTACAATATTACAATATTATTATATTTAGATATGACATATTTTCTGGTGTTTTTGACCTGATGTGCTACGGAGAGACCCACCTCGTCAGGCTCCATAGGAATGATGGTGCAGAGAGCGAAGATGAAGGGATGAACGTATTTCATGTACAGATAATACGTTGCCACGGCGTCAGACACAGAGTAGGTGGCCAAAGTCTAAGAGAGCAGCAGAGAGAAAGAAAAAAAGAAAAACAACATCAACAAAATCCAGAAGGCGGATAGCGAACGTGTTCCTGCGAGATTCCTCTCCGACTCCCACAATGCACCTGGGGCTCCTCGGTGGCCATGCGACACATATCCTCAGGGTCCAGCTCCACCGGGTCGTAGCTCAGCTTGGCCTTGGCGGCAGCCTTTAGGTTTTGGCTGCCCACCGGCAGGTAGCTGTCTCTCTTCACCCACCTGGGAGGCAGAGGAACGAAGGAGCCTGGTTTGTATTTGGGGAATCTCCTGTACTGACACACCACCCAGACACGCTGCGACACAAGCCTACCGGTAGCAGTCCATGTGTATGGCTTGCGTGGCCTTGTACTCTCCCTGGTTGTCCTTCTGGAAGCCGATCTCATTATACATGTTGAGTCCATGTTGAGCAGCCCTCGTCTCCACGAAAGGCCTGGAGCAGAGACAAGACAGGAGGTGTTAGAGAGAGGGAGGATCACTCCCTCCAAATGCGGAGGGATGCTTATGTAGTGCTTAAGTAGTTAAACAGGCCCATGTCCTGTGTGCATTAACAGTACAACATAATGAATCAAACTTCATTCATGAGAATGGAAATACGTAAATCCCGACCCACCAATCAAAGAAGTCTCCGTTGTACGTGACAAAGATGTTTGGCTTGGTTTCCAGGACATGCTCGAACCATCTCTGGATGAGACCGGCCTGCAACCAAAACAGGAGTTTGAAGCCATGTTGCATTAACACAACAAACGTCTTACATTTGTCTATCCTTCATTTGACTCCATGATCTTGTCATGTGCACCATCCTCCCTCACCTCATCAGGCTCATTGAAAACAGTGAACGGCCCCTCGTACTCTGGTTTGGGAGTGAACTCAAAGTCCTCGATGTCCTCCGAAACAATCTCTCTGTTGGTGATCAGGTAGCCCTGCCAGGTACGCCCAGACACAGGACGTCAGATACAGGGAACTTCAAAACTAGCAGCCATAGCAACAACAGTAGACGTGCTAGAAATGGGGCTATCCATGAGGTGAGGGTGGGGGAGCAGACCTGGCCATCAATCATGTAGGAGATCATCATAATCTGGTCGGTCTCTGCGTCTGGGAACTTGAGAGGCAGTTTGGTGGTCTCTATGTCGAAGGCCAGAACCACCGGATCCTGTACACAAGAGCGGTCAGAGTCAGTCTAACACACAGTATGATTAACCACGCGTTTGGAAGTCCCTGGGTGCCCTCGATGAGTGAAAACACAGACAGCTCGGTGTCGACGCTACCGAGCAGGAGAGGACAGCGGTATGAGGGAGAACGGGAAGGGCAACTCACAGGTCGCTCCACCAGGTCGTCTCTCCGCACTATCTCAGGAGGGTAGGCGCTGCCTCGGTACCTCACATTGTACCAGTGAGCCTGAGGAAGACAAAGAGGCAGATGGTTAAAGACCTCGGGGTTTTGTAAGACACAAGCTTTGTTCCTTAGCTGGGCGGTGTAGATATTCCTACCACGTGGATTTTGAGGTCGATGGAGAGGCGGACATGGTAGGGTACGTCGTACTCTCTCATGTCCACTATGTTGTCCATCTGGTCGGAGATTTTCTTGGACATGCCGTCTTCCTCGCCGGTCATAACGCTGCCACCTGCCAAGGCACTGCAAGACAGGATATGGGTCATCCAACTCTCAGTATAACTAAACCAGAACACGCGGACATGTTTTGGCTCTTGCAGGTGCATATCCAACATGATCTCCGCTCCCATGCCCTATCTAGATGTAGAGGGTGATACCTTGACAGCATGGAGGTGTAGGTCTCGTTCGACTTCTCCCTCTCTCTGTTCTTGCGCACGGCCGGAGAAATCTCCCGCTTGACCTTGATGAGGTCGTCCACGGTGGTGAAAGACAGCTTGATGTAGGTCCTCTTCAGGCCAACCAGATGATTAGGCTGTTAAAAGAGCCAGCATGTTCACAAGTTAGTCATCAGCGAGCATACAGTAAACATACAGTACTAGTGGCAGTTTGACTACTAAAGATCTTCTTGATTTTGTAATTTCATATGATTCCTCACCAGATCCAGGTCTTCCTTGGGAACTACCTCAAGCGTTGCCACCTTCCCTTGGTACTTCTTGGATATAAATGAAATAACCTCCCTCTCACAGTTCTGGGTGGAGCACACAAGTGGAACAACAGTGTCTAGATGGGTAACGATTTTAGAGAAAGCAAAAAAAGAACTGGCACAACCACAAACTTACCTTTTTGGTGGCTATGTAAAAATACGGTTTGAATGGAAGGGCCACCTGAATAAAATAGCAAAAAAAAAAAATTAATGTGACATAAACAAAGAGGACTGTGATTTTCCTTGTTCAGGCTCCTCACCTTGAACCTGCGGCCGTCGTCCTGGATGAAGTAATAGTCAACAGCACTGACCATTCTCTTGTCATCGTCCAGGATTTCAGCCTGTAAGGGGGACAAAAAACATCGTCTGAGTATGCCCTTGTAACAGCCGGTGCATCACTACAGTACTCAACTTACAGGGTGCATGTTGATCAGCCAACCGGTTTTTTCTCCAGGGTCTTTCATTCTTTCGAATCCAAAGCGGTTATCCATCTCGTCAGTGAAATGGACACGCTCCAGCCGTTTGACGGCCGACATGGATGACCCATCATCCCTGGGTATGACCAAACAGTAAATTAGCAACTACCATTTGTTTTATGTATATTCAGATGGAATGTTTACCGTTCCAGATCACTCATACATAGAGTATTACGGAATCTGACGTGTGGACGTCTCACCAATGAACTTACTGTTGGTTATCCTGGTCACCCTTTTGTCCGCGCTCTGATTTGTATTTTCCACTATTTTGTAGAACCATCGTAACAATAATTTGCAGCCAATGTCACGGAAAAATATCAAGTATCAATTTCAAGATACATTAACTACTGTAATTCACAAAGACAGCTAAGCGTAGAAGCTTGGTAGCTATCGGGCTAGCTGGCTACAGTACCTGGCGTAAGGTTCTTTGATGTGTTCAAACCTCTTTTGCCAATTAAACGTTTCTCAAATGTTAGCGAATAAATGTTGCCATACGCAGATATGCCAACAGTGTTGTAAGAGACACATATGTTACTTAAAAACGGGCAAATTGTGTTGTTGACCCCATTACAATGTGACAGAAAGCTGAACTTCTGTGTTGTTGTCGAATCGGACTTTCGCGCGCTGTGTCTTGCGGACCTCCCCTTGCATCACGGTACCTAACCAATCATCTTTCCCTGTGGGTCTAAATCCCACGCCATTCACATCTACCGGAAAGACTGTACAAAACTGCACTGAAATCCCAAATCTTCAAAATAAAGGTCATTATTTCATTGATTTGTTTGTTCACGTTTACAGGACAACGTTTGCGTTTTAATTAATGTGTTTATTGGCGTCCAAATAAAAAATGTGATATGAGTGTGACTATGAAAATGTAATTTGTAAGCTGCCCCCTATAACTTTTTCTCATACTTTTATTAGAATGGCATCTCGTGGATTGGGGATGAAGGTCACTACATTCCTTCAGTTGCAGAGTAAATTACCGAGGTGAAGTTATAGTTTCATATTCGACATTCGACATTCGTCTCACATTCGGAAGAAGCTACTTTGCAGCGTCGCATTAGGGACCGGGTGAAAACTACCCATACAATTTTGAAAAATGCTATTATCAGAGATTAGCAATTTTCAATAATAAAAAATAAAAATAAAATACGTAATTGTAAGTCTCAGCCGTCAGAATATGTGACCCACTGTAACTGCTGAATAAAGGAATCGACACTTCAAACTATTGTTTGGGGTAGTTATGTCATCCCTTCATACTAATCTGGACTCATGTTTTCTTATTTGGAGTCATCACAGAGCCAGTACCACAGAGGTCACCATATCTGACAGCTGTCAGAATGTGTGACCCCACGGTAACTGCCAAATAAAGGAGTCGAATTATTGTTTGGGGTAGTTCTGAATGATTCAGAATCATAACTATGGCAACTAAGGCGAAACCGGAAATCACATAACCTTCACTTTCTTGTGATGTGTACATCTCGCAACTTCAGAATTATCTATGAAATCTTTGTTTGCTAAGCAATTTAGGAACTAGCTCAAGTTGGTTGCGTCTGTTGCGACTTACACATGTGCCTTACCCTGACTCCACTGCGGGCTGCTCTCAGATCTACTAGTCGAGGTACTGCACTGTTACTTACTGGAAGGAGACCAATGCCAAAGACTGCTAAGGTTTGCTTGAGCTATCTACTACTAGTAGCTGCTGTAATTCGCAAATAAACACTTACTTTTAGTACAAGCTGGCTTGTGCACGAAAGCGAGACTAGACATGCATGATGTTAAACAACAATTTTTGAACCTTGAAAATATTGGTAGCCACCCTATGCCACCAGCTAGCTAACATGTTGCTTTCAGTATGCAAAGTTTGCAAGGCTGTTGTTATCCCGCAGGTCACGCTTGAAAACTAGCTGAACGACTAACATTGCCCCACACTCGAATTTCTAGAGAACCAATTTGTTTATTGTTTGTAATCATGAATGAATAAACATGACACTAAATCTACGGTAGGCGTCTAAAGGAAACATTTGTTAGTGGACTTCCAACCATTTGGAGAAGCTAGGTCGGTTCTTACAAATTCAATCTGCCGCGAATGTATGTTGGTTTATATGCAATACTGTATTTTGTATCGTGTATACTTGTACTGTATATTGATAAGAACTGCAATAACGAAGACTATAGTTTTAGACAATGCTACCATATTGGCATGAGCATCAGACGTGTTAGAAAATATACACGTCTCGAGTTTATTCACTCTCAAGAAGGTCACCGGACTAGCTCCGTTTGACCGTATACGAATTAGACGCATACCAATATGGAAGGTTATCTTGTTTTTAACAAATAATATATGGTGTTTTCCGCACAGTTTGTTTCATCCTAACAGATATGTTGTTTGTTTTCCTGTGTTGCTTGTCCTCTCCCCCTCCCCTCTTGGTGCCGATACTGCTGACCTTTACTCTATATGGGACAAAAACAGCTGGGCTCCTTAGAAGCACACTTGTCTCTCTCGTCAGCTGCCAGACAGACTGTTTACTGGTCTGTAGTGAAGGAATTCTAACCTGCTTTACCTTATTTGTAATATTATTGGCACTGCTTGCCACATGACAGTATCTGGGCTAGACTAATCATGGAAATGCTAAGAGTTATTAGGACTATTAAATAGTCTTGGCTGCTGATGACTGTTTGTGACAGTTACCATAGATCCTAGATCTAATTACCTTAAGCCTTGACCTTATCTAGAGGGACAAGATTTCTCAACTTTGAAAGGTCAGAGGAACCCTACCTAGTCTACAGTCTTCTAATCAGAGTTCAGTTGTTGTTTTTCACAGAAATGCTCACATTTCTCACAGGGTATACTTTCTTTGCTATGTTAAGCTAAATAATAGGTTTACAGTATTTCGATTTTAATCCACTTAAAGCATTTTTTTCTCTCCGTTGATTTGGGACAGCTGACACAAGAGGATGTCGTTGAATGCTGCAATTTCTCTTTGCGATATTAAGCCTTCTGATTCCATGGTTGCTGTGGCGGGTTGCTAACGCCAAGCTGATGCCACTGAAGGAGGAGGAGTCTCATCCTGGCTGTAGAGCCCCTGCAGAACAGGACATGCAGAGTGATGCCACACGCTCACCTGCTGACGCAGAACATTCCACGGCCACGGTTCCGGCAGCTTCCTCAACCGACGGTGAGGAGAAAGCTGTCCTGACCCACAGTGCCACGGCAGGCTCCACGTCTACACAAGCGGCGCCCCAGCCTGGAGCCACCTCGTCCAAAATGCAGCCCGATCAGAAGCACACGTCTCAGCCGCTGACGTCAGCCAAGACCCAGGCTGGCAGCAGAGCGAGCAGGCCCAAGTTCAGCTCAGACGCCGCAGGTAGAGCTCGCCTCAAGTTCATCCTCGGAGCTTCGGAGGACAATTCTTCAGATGATGAGTCTCCAGTCGTTAGGCCGAAACCTCCCACTGGCCTTTCTGACCCGATGCCCCCCCCACAGTTTGTCCCCCCACAGAAAACTCCATCAGCCACACCCTCCCCTGGCATGAGGTGAGTACAGGCCCTGTTGTTTTGTGTGCTTTTGAGCATAATAATCAAGATCATAAAGCATATCCAAGACATGAGTATGTATTATGATTTTACTTTTAATATACTCATACTCATAATACTTTTTTGTATTATGAGTATTTTGTGAAATCTGCTCTGAACTTCATAGCAACCTCAGATCTCGTCATTAGAACATTACACCGCTCCAAATCTGAGCTAATCACTGTTCAAACAAAATATATAATTGACGAGTGAGGGTGGGGTGACATTACTCTGTCAGTAGAAAGTGCTGTTGCTCAACAATCAGGGCATAGGCCCGACTCAATATTATCTTCCTGCTTCCACGTGCTCTCTCTCCACAACCTGCGTGTGATCACCTGACCAGTGCGTGCTGACCTGCGTTATTGGTCGCATGCCACTCGTGTCTGCACTATAATTGGAACAAGTGTCTCTAGGAGTTTGACTTTGAAAACAGTGGACCGAGGCCAGGGTGCCACAATATATCGTACATGTGAACAGACAACCTCCCCCTGTAACCTGCTCCTGACAGTTTAGAGTACAGTTGCGGCTCGCAGGCAAAGAGGGATTGAAGCTTGCCCCTCTGGTCTGTCTAGCTCAGTATTGATTCGTAGCACTAAGGATAGCTCAGGCAGCTGGTCAGCTGATCAGGTCACCCAAATTGTTTGATTTAATCGGGCCGGTGTTCATTGGTGGGGATGGATGAAGGATCCCTCAGCTGAGCATTAGCTTGTCTGTTCAACTTGTAGGAATGGCCTCGGAGGAAGCGTTTGTGAGGGAGAGAGGTAAGAGAACTCTGACTCCTAGCTGTTGTTGTTGTGCGTCTCTAACCTTGTGAAGTAGACAGCTGTCGCAGGCAGTACTGGCAGAGTGGCCTGCAGGCTATGCCCAGCATGCGTGCAGACTGCTTTCTGCAAGGAAAAGGCACAGATTTAATTCAATGCTGAGGATTACTGAGGATTTGTTAGTTTTGTTTAGATTTTCTTGTTGCATAGATTGCGACGAGTCTTTGAAATCTTCCATGTAGCTTAAAAAAATAAATAAAAAAAACACTATCACAGTTTGTTTTCTTGTTAAACCGAAGTTTATCAAGGAGTCATATTACAGCCTGTACTGCCCTGGCCTTCATATGGGTCTGGGAGAGATGTTTTGGTGTGTGAGTGGGCGGGTGGAGGGGAGGGGCTTCTCAGAGAAAGGGACTGGCGGAGGTCGCATTGTTTTGGTCTTGAGTTTCAACAGAGCGATCCCACACATCTCAAATTTGTCTCATTATCTGCTATGGAGGGAGAGGCCAAGCAAAGCCTGAACTGGTTTCAGTGTCTGAAAAGGTTAGTCCCTGATAAGACCGTTGACACCAATCAATAGACACCCTCTCCTTCTGTATTTGTTACTAGAATGTTTAAGACACAGCAGTCTTCTTGTTTTTTGTGTGTGTTTTTAACGGATATGGAAGCAGACTGGTGGTTAGCATGTTTATATTGGAAAGTTATTTTCGGTTGATGTGTTAAGATTGCCAACACATTGTGAGGGGAGGACTAGGAACAAGGTTGTTGTTATGTAACTGTTTCTGTACAGAGGCTGGGCACATGTGCATGTTTGGGGAAGCCAGTCAAATAACTTCCCATATCCTCATTCTTTCTCTAACCAGAGAGCCAAGTGTTTTTTTTCCTACACTAGCAACTCCTCCTCCTCCAAAACTACAGTTTCCAAGCTGATATCCTAACTTTATTTGACATCGGAAGATTTTAATTTCCCTTCACTTCAAGAGCACCTCTTTGTTTTGCTCAGGGGTGCATCAGTTAGGCTAGTCGGAATGACTCGCTCCTCTTGACTGAAAAAGGGTGGTGGAATATTGGATCTGTTATCTGCAAGCACGCACTGTAATGAGGAAATGCTCATGCAAGCCTTTTTAACATGGAAGTGACATGTTTCCTTGAAATCCTATCCCGGTCTGACTGTTCTGTTATCACTTACATTTAAGTTATCTATTCACTGTTGTCTGTAACATATACAGGATTAGGAAACAGACCCAACTTCATGAATTTCACCATGGAATAGACAAATGTAGGTCTATATATATACAGTTAGGTCCATAAATATTTGGACATTGACACAATTTTCATCATTTTGGCTCTGTATACCACCACAATGGATTTGAAATGAAACAATCAAGATGTGCTTTAAGTGCAGACTTTCAGCTTTAATTTCAGGGTATTTACATCCAAATCAGGTGAACGGTGTAGGAATTACAACACATTTTATATGTGCCCCCCCCCCCTTTTTAAGGGACCAAAAATAATTGGACAAACTAACATAATCATAAATCTAATTGTCACTTTTAATACTTGGTTGCAAATCCTTTGCAGTCAATGACAGCCTGAAGTCTGGAACCCATAGACATAACCAGACGCTGGGTTTCGTCCCTGGTGATGCTCTGCCAGGCCTCTACTGCAACTGTCTTCAGTTCCTGCTTGTTCTTGGGGCATTTTCCCTTCAGTTTTGTCTTTAGCAAGTGAAATGCATGCTCAATTGGATTTAGGTCAGGTGATTGACTTGGCCATTGCAGAACATTCCACTTCTTTGCCTTAAAAAACTCTTTGGTTGCTTTCGCAGTATGCTTCGGGTCATTGTCCATCTGCACTGTGAAGCGCCGTCCTATAAGTTCTGAAGCATTTGGCTGAATCTGAGCAGATAATATTGCCCGAAACACTTCAGAATTCATCCTACTGCTTTTGTCAGCAGTCACATCATCGATAAATACAAGGGAACCAGTTCCATTGGCAGCCATACATGCCCACGCCATAACACTACCTCCACCATGCTTCACTGATGAGGTGGTATGCTTTGGATCATGAGCAGTTCCTTCCCTTCTCCATACTCTTCTCTTCCCATCATTCTGGTACAAGTTGATCTTGGTCTCATCTGTCCATAGGATGTTGTTCCAGAACTGTACAGGCTCTTTTAGATGTTTTTTGGCAAACTCTAATCTGGTCTTCCTGTTTTTGAGACTCACCAATGGTTTACATCTTGTGGTGAACCCTCTGTATTTACTCTGGTGAAGTCTTCTCTTAATTTTTGACTTTGACACAGATACGCCTACCTCCTGGAGAGTGTTCTTGATCTGGCCAACTGTTGTGAAGGGGTTTTTCTTCACCAGGGAAAGAATTCTTCTGTCATCCACCACAGTTGTTTTCCGTGGTCTTCCGGGTCTTTTGGTGTTGCTGAGCACACCATCGTTCTTTCTTTTTAAGAATGTACCAAACAGTTGATTTGGCCACACCTAATGTTTTTGCTATCTCTCTGATAGGTTTGTTTTGATTTTTCAGCCTAACGATGGCTTGCTTCACTGATGGTGACAGCTCTTTGGACTTCATATTGAGAGTTGACAGCAACAGATTCCAAACACAAATACCATACTTGAAATGAACTCTAGACCTTTTATCTGCTCCTTGTCAATGAAATAACGAACTCCCATGAGGGAATAACATACACCTGGCCATAGAACAGCTGAGCAGCCAATTGTCCAATTACTTTTGGTCCCTTAAAAAGGGGGGGGCCACATTTCAAATGTGTTGTAATTCCTACACCGTTCACCTGATTTGGATGTAAATACCCTGAAATTAAAGCTGAAAGTCTGCACTTAAAGCACATCTTGATTGTTTCATTTCAAATCCATTGTGGTGGTATACAGAGCCGATACAGAGATGATGACAATTGTGTCAATGTCCAAATATTTATGGACCTAACTGTATATATATGCATATATATCGATACTGCAGCAAATAGGGCTACAAATAGGCTTAAATAGGGCTAGACTATTAGTTATGAAATGACTTCAGCACAGGACCGTTTGTTAGTAATAGCACTAGTTCTTTCCATGAGTTGGGTGTTTCTTAGTTTGATGTAATTAAACTTGTAGCACATTGTCTGCCCTTGAATGGGTTAACGGCCTGCATGAATGTTTATTTCCCCTGATAACAAATTAACCTTTGATTGGCTGTGGTCTGCTGAACATTTATACAGAGTACATTACGAGTCATAGATAACGTCAACACCTCTATAAAGAGCCGTCACCGTTTACTTTAGTTTGGTTTTTCTCACACGAGAGAGGGGTTGAATTTGTCTGACTTATGTCGAAGATGAGTGTTGTAAAGTTTTATTTGGGGGGTGAACAACTGGATCGAAGCTTTAACATCTATGGAGCCTGTACTTTGGCTGCAGTTTAGGTTCATTAAAAGAGGAAACAGCAGCACTGGAAATCAGTGAAGGTTAGTGACTTTTGGATTAGTTATCTGCCTTCTGGTGTGGGGGAATCCCCTTCTAGGTTACATAGGCTTGCTCTTTTCTCCAAAACAGCTCAGATACATGGCAGTTTGAAGATGAGGCAGACATAGACTAAATAAAACCTAACATTTGATAAGACTGTCGCTGAGGTACAGCTTGATAATAACAGTTTTCCCCTCTGCAGGCCGAGTATGTCTGGCCCTCACTTGGTGAAGAAAGGACGTGAACACAGGAAAATGGACGTGCACAGAGACTTCACGGTGGCCTCGCCAGCCGAGTTTGTCACCCGTTTTGGTGGAAACCGAGTCATAGATAAGGTAAGACGTCCCTTTCTGTCTGCAAGAGCCATTTTTGGCGTGTCCACCCTGTCTCTCTGGTTGAGAGAGACAGGGTGGATTTCAGGGATGCACATTTTCAGGAATTTCCTGACAATGTTTTCGAACATAGGCCCAATTATAACATGTGTTATTCCACTGCCCAAATGGACTGTTAGATGATGGACCTAACTGATCAAATTACTACTGATTAGGCTGATAAAAATGACACAGAAAAGCTATTTTGGACATCAGTTTTTTTTTTACTGTGATTTTAACTGACTGTTTTTACTTTGATAATTTTCTTCTTATCTAGGTGCTGATAGCTAATAATGGCATAGCTGCGGTCAAATGCATGCGTTCTATTCGCCGTTGGGCCTACGAAATGTTCCGGAATGAGAGGACCATCCGTTTTGTTGTCATGGTTACACCAGAAGACTTGAAAGCTAATGCAGGTCAACACTCTTCCCTTTTTCCTCATTGCACTGATAAGCTAGAACCACGACAATAAGGAAACACTTTAAACGCTGAATAAGTCAGCTGGGTAATCTTTAAAAGCCTGTTTAATATGTACAGATCACTTCCACTGAACCGACCTTAATAATACCTGACGTTTTTGTTGTTGTAGAATACATCAAAATGGCGGACCACTACGTACCTGTACCTGGCGGAGCCAATAACAACAACTATGCTAACGTGGAGCTGATCGTGGACATCGCTAAGAGGATCCCAGTACAGGTGGTTCAGTCACTCCCAGCAACACGACAAGACAAGACTGTGTACCATCTGACTGCAGTTGGTTGTGCTTGACCTTGTGAAATCATCCTTTAAACCTATTTATATATATATATATACACATGTGTATATATATATATATTTTTTTTACGTATATGTATATATACGTATATATACGTATATTTTCTAGGCTGTCTGGGCCGGCTGGGGACACGCCTCTGAGAATCCCAAACTTCCTGAACTTTTGAACAAGTCAGGAATATCATTTCTAGGTATGACCTCATCCTCTTCCAGACTGCTTGTACCTGCTTGTTCTACATTGGGAGTTGCGTGTGTGTGTTGCCCTGCCTCTGACGTGCACGGACCTCTCTGACGTGCACGGGCCTCACTGCTCTGTGTGTTCCAGGGCCGTCCAGTAAGGCCATGTGGGCTCTGGGAGACAAGGTGGCGTCCTCCATAGTGGCCCAGACTGCGGACATCCCAACTCTCCCCTGGACTGGCTCAGGTGACCCCCCCCCCCCCCCCCCCCCCCCCCTGGAAACACAGGGACAAATCATAGACTGTGTCTTTGTGTGTCGGGCGTTACCTAGGTGATTCTTGTTGTGTTAGAATTCGAAAAGGTGCGTGTTACATATACATGCAGATTTAGTTTATCAGTGTTCTTGAAAAGAAAGCAAGTAAAAAAAGTGAAAAATATATATATTTTACCAATTTGAAAAGTATGAACCGATTCACGTGTGTATCATTGTCTTGGTTGTCTTGGTGTCAGTGCTGGTGCCCTGGCTGTTCTCTGATCTGGGTGTGTGTGTCTGGCTGCAGGTCTGAAGGTGGACTGGTGCGAGGAGGACCAGAGTTTCGGTCATGTCATCAGCGTGCCGCCAGAGGTCTACGTGCACGGTTGCGTGCGTGACGTTGATGAAGGGCTGGAGGTAGGCATTTCAACAACGTCACCATCCCTATTTTTTCCCCTCTTTTTTCCCCCAGTTTCATAAAAATACTGGTCTGTCCTGTAACTCATACTAATTGTGTTCTTTTTGTCGTAGGGGGCAGAGAAAATTGGCTACCCTGTGGTAATAAAAGCCTCAGAAGGGGGAGGTGGAAAGGGCATTCGCAAAGTGGACTGTGCCGACAACTTTGCCAGCTTCTTCAGACAGGTGAGTCCACCTCACAAGGTGGACTCACAAGGTGGACCTCACCAGGAGACCCAGGGGCCCCAGGAGACCCAGGGGCCCCAGGAGACGCAGGCCTCACCCTGACCGCCCCTCTCTCCTCCCCAGGTCCAGGCAGAGATGCCCGGCTCGCCCATCTTCATCATGCAGCTGGCGCAGCACGCCCGCCACCTGGAGGTCCAGATCCTGGCCGACCAGTACGGCAACGCCATCTCCATGTTCGGCCGCGACTGCTCCATCCAGAGGAGGCACCAGAAGATCATTGAGGAAGCTCCGGCCACCATAGCTTCCTCTGCCACCTTCGAACAGATGGAGCGGGTAAAGGAAGGAGGAGGGAGGTTCTAGTCATGCAGGTTTACTGGGATCGCTGCCTGCTGATATTAAACCTGACTCACCCTGAGAAGGGCTTGTATTTGTCCTGGGTTTCCCAGGGTTGTGGTGAGTAACCATGTCCGTCCTCTCTGTGCTAGCACGCGGTGCGGATGGCCAAGATGGTGGGCTACGTGAGCGCGGGCACAGTTGAGTATCTCTTCTCTGACGACGGCAGCTTCAACTTTCTGGAGCTCAACCCCCGACTGCAGGTGGAACACCCATGCACCGAGATGATCGGAGACGTCAACCTGCCCGCCGCCCAGCTCCAGGTAGGCCACGCCCACAGCCACGCCCACCACCAGGCTCGAGTAGGATTCACACTGAAGGGTTCAAATCCCGAATCCCTTTGTTTGGACCAGGGCCTAGGGCCAGGGTTGAGATGGGATGCTCTGGAAGGTTCAACTCTTTAAGACGTGAGATGGCTCCACGTCTTCTTCCACTGACTGTGTTTCATCCCTGGTAGATTGCTATGGGCATCCCCCTCCACAGGATCAAGGACATCCGCTTGCTGTATGGAGAGGCCCCCTGGGGGGACACCACCATCAACTTCGAGGCCCCTGAGTTCCCTCCGAGCCCCCGGGGCCACGTCATCGCAGCCCGTATAACCAGCGAGAACCCAGACGAGGTGGGCTGGAACCCTAACCCAGACATTCATGGGAAATCCTCCACTTTGCGGGTTCCGACCTCTGACCTCCGAGCCCGTGTCTCTCCCCCCAGGGCTTCAAACCCAGTTCAGGGACGGTGCAGGAGCTGAACTTCCGCAGCAGCAAGAACGTGTGGGGCTACTTCAGCGTGGGCGCCACAGGAGGGCTGCACGAGTTTGCCGACTCCCAGTTCGGACACTGCTTCTCCTGGGGGGAGAACAGAGAGGAGGCCATCTCGTAAGATCTCTCTGGTCCTCACACACGGACACATACTGTTTTATCTGAGTCAGCTATGGGGTTATATGTTGGTATATTTCCGTGTGTGTGTGTGTGTCTGTGTGCGTAGGAACATGGTGGTGGCCATGAAGGAGCTGTCTATCAGAGGAGACTTCAGGACCACTGTGGAGTACCTCATCAAGCTGCTGGAAACAGAGAGCTTCAGGAACAACGACATTGACACCGGCTGGCTAGATCACCTCATAGCTGACAAAGTGCAGGTACTGTAGGCTACCCTTTTAAAGGGGAGATATTTCAGAAAGTCTTTACGCTGATAGCTGTATCGGGAGACAGAGCATTGTGTTTTGGCCCGTGGTTTCATCTTGTGTTCTCTGTGAAGGCTGAGAGGCCGGACACCATGTTGGGCATCGTGTGTGGCTCTCTACACGTGGCCGACTCCAGCTTCAGGAAGAGCATGTCGGACTTCCTGCACTCTCTTGAAAGGTCAGGACACTACCTGACCTCAGGACACCACCTGACCTCAGGACACGACCTGACCTCTGGCCTACGTCGTCATCATCCACTTTTACTGGTTTGGTTTTCTAGTCGTTTGTGAACGCGCTGTGTGATGTGTTCACCTGCAGGGGCCAGGTGCTTCCTGCCGCCAGCCTGCTCAACACCGTCGACTTGGACCTCATAAACGAGGGAGTCAAATACTCCCTGAAGGTACGGTGACCTTTGACCTCTCCGCCTCCTCCGTTCTCTGTCCCCGTTGTCCTAAGCTCTTGTTTACCCATCGGACCTTCGGCCTCATGACTGTCGATCCCCCAGGTCGCCCGCCAGTCCCCGACCACATACGTCGTCCTGATGAACAACTCGGACATCGAGATCGACGTCCACCGTCTGAGCGACGGAGGCCTCCTGCTCTCCTACAACGGCAGCAGCTACACCACCTACATGAAGGAGGAGGTGGACAGGTGAGAGGTTCCGCCCCCCCCCCTCCCCCCCCCTGGAATGGAACATTCCAGATGTTGTTTTTTTTAGACAGGCCGAGTGAGATGTTCTGGGCCCGCGAGGTCACCGGATTGTGCCCTTGTCTGCCTTTTTTTTCCCCCGGTCGCCATAGCTACCGCGTCACGGTCGGCAACAAGACGTGCATGTTTGAGAAGGAGAAGGACCCCACCGTGCTGAAATCGCCCTCTGCCGGAAAGCTTCTGCAGTACATCGTGGAGGACGGAGGCCATATCTGCGCTGGACACCCCTACGCAGAGATCGAGGTTAGTCACCTGGCCTGCTGTCGTCCCCGTCTCTCAACCAGGACGTCGTTTTTAGCGGGGCGAGTGGCAGCTCTTCTAATTCTCGCTGTGCTCTCACGGCAGGTGATGAAGATGGTCATGACCCTGACCGTGGAGCAGTCCGGTTGCATTCACTGCATCAAGAGACCCGGGGCGGTGCTGGACCCAGGCTGTGTGGTGGCCAGGATGGAGCTGGACGACCCCAGCAGCATCCATCCGGCAAGCCCTCCCACTCACACACTACCTACTGGTGTCTAACAGCTTGTAGATCCCTATAACATCAGGTCTGACTCTCTGTCTGTCTCTCTTTCTCTCTCTATGTCTCTGTCTATCTCTCTATATGTCTCTCTCTCTATGTCTCTGTCTCTATGTCTCTCTCTCTCTTTCTGTCTCTCTGTGGTGGTGTCCTGGTGCAGGTGAAGCTGAACGTAGACTCCCTGCCGGCCCAGCAGCCTCTGCCCATCGTGGGGGAGAAGCTCCACCAGGTGTTCCACAGCATCCTGGAGAACCTGGTCAAGGTCATGGACGGATACTGTCTCATGGAGCCCTACTTCAGCAACAAGGTGGGGAATGGATCAGGTTCAAATTCCCCCCCCCCCCCGTCGCTTAGGAAGAATGTGTCTGATAAGTGAACACATTACAGTACAGAGTGAAGGCCCTGACCTTCAAAACAACACTCAATATGGTGACCACAACATAGGATTAACAGAAAGTGTCCTGGAGGTCCCAGGTTTAAATCCCCCCCGTTCATCGGTTTTGATCAAATCCTCCGCAAGACTCTTTTCAGGGCAGGCTGGGGCGTGTCTGTGCTGTTGGTCATTAATGGTGTCATTAATGATATACCGACTGAATAATAATAATATAAATACAAATGTGTACATCTGTGTGGTGTAGTTACACGTATGTATAAGTTTAACTACCGTGTGTGTTTCTCTGTATGTGAGTGTATGAAATTTAAGTATATATATATACTATATAAGGCTGTGATTTATATTGATGAATATTTCTGTAATTCCACCGTTACTTTGGCAATATGTATTCTTTCATGCCAACAAAGCCCATTGAACTGAGCTGTCCCGTGTGCAGGTGAAGACATGGGTGTGGACGCTGATGAGGACCCTGCGGGACCCCTCCCTGCCCCTGCTGGAGCTGCAGGAGATCATGACCAGCGTGGCCGGACGGCTCCCCCCCGCCGTGGAGAAGGCCATCCGCAAGGTCATGGCCCAGTACGCCAGCAACATCACCTCCGTGCTCTGCCAGTTCCCCAGCCAGAGGGTGAGTCCCTGGGCCGCACCGCGAGCCTCGCCGCGCTGCCGTGGGTTAGAGGGGCACTTCTGAATCGTCATGGAGATATGGGAATAACATGTTCCCCCTGCTGAATCTCTCTGTCTCTCTCTCTGTCTCTCTCTCTGTCTCTCTCTCTGTCTCTCTCTCTGTCTCTCTCTCTCTGTCTCTCTCTCTCTCTGTCTCTCTCTCTCTCTCTCTCTGTCTCTCTGTCTCTCTCTCTGTCTCTCTCTCTCTGTCTCTCTCTCTGTCTCTCTCTCTCTGTCTCTCTCTCTCTCTGTCTCTCTGTCTCTCTCTCTCTGTCTCTCTGTCTCTCTCTCTGTCTCTCTCTCTGTCTCTCTCTCTGTCTCTCTCTCTGTCTCTGTCTCTCTCTCTGTCTCTCTCTCTGTCTCTCTCTCTCTGTGTGCTTCAGATCGCTAACGTTCTGGACAGCCACGCGGCCACGCTCCAGAGGAAAGCCGACCGGGAGGTGTTCTTCATGAACACCCAGAGCATCGTCCAGCTGGTGCAGAGGTCCGAGCACTGCACAGGAGCCTGGTCTAAGTCCCGCCCTGCCAGCCTGCTCATTGGTCCAGGGTGAAGGCTCACTGGTTGGCTTGTTTCCACAGGTACCGCAGTGGAATCCGGGGATACATGAAGTCTGTGGTTCTGGACCTGCTGAAGAGGTACCTGCAGGTGGAGATGCAGTTCCAGCAAGGTGATTTTTGTGTGACGTTTGAATGACGGTCAACAGTACTACTAGACTAATGGTAGTGGGAGTTTGGCCAAATGGTTAAATTGTCAAATGTAAATATATATGATGTAGTTTGTGACCCTGCCTCGCGTTCTCTCATCTCTGGACAGCTCACTATGACAAGTGTGTGATCAACCTGAGGGAACAGTACAAGCCCGACATGACACCCGTGCTGGAGTTCATCTTCTCCCACGCTCAGGTTGCCAAGAAGAACATCCTGGTCACCATGCTCATCGTAAGGCTCCAGGGAGACACACACACACAGACACACACACAGAGCGGACCAGTGTCTCACCATGCTGTGTGTGTGTGTGTGTGTGCAGGACCAGCTGTGTGGAAGAGACCCCACCCTGGCAGACGAGCTGATGGTCATCTTGAACGAGCTGACTCAGCTCAGCAGGATGGAGAACTCCAAGGTGGCGCTGCGTGCTAGACAGGTGAGACAGAGAGACAGGTTAGAACACCTGAGACAGAGAGACAGGTGAGATCACAGGAGACAGAGAGACAGGTGAGAGCTGAGACGGAGCGACAGGTGAGATCACCTGAGACAGGTGAGACCTGAGACACAAACAGTTGAACCTAGCAAAAGCAGAGTTCCCCTAGCTAGCACGAGAGTTCCCTTCCTCGTAGTTTAGTCTAACATGTTCAGCCAGTGACGAGACATTATTGTAAACGTATATCGATTGATTTTCCAGGTCCTGATCGCCTCCCACCTACCATCCTATGAGCTGAGGCACAACCAGGTGGAGTCCATCTTCCTGTCGGCCATCGACATGTATGGACACCAGTTCTGCCCTGAAAACCTCAAGGTGACACTTCTTGATACAGGCTTGGATATATGGGACAAAATCACCTTTCCACTGTCTGGAAAACCGATGGTTAAAACTTCTTTGAATCTCCAGAAACTCATCCTGTCCGAGACCTCCATCTTCGACGTGTTGCCCAACTTCTTCTACCACTCCAATCGAGTGGTGTGCATGGCCGCCCTGGAGGTGAGCCCAGTGATCGACCCCAGCTTGCCCAGCTCCAGGTCTCTCCCCTCTGCTAACCCGCCGCCTCTCTCTCCCCTCCAGGTCTACGTGCGGAGGGGTTACATCGCGTACGAGCTCAACAGCCTCCAGCACCACCAGCTGCACGACGGCACGTGTGCTGTGGACTTCCAGTTCATGCTGCCCTCGTCGCATCCTAACAGGTAGGCGGCCGCACGTACATCCACACACACTCACCTTGTACGCTGTCCAACCACACGTTAGACGCTTTCATCACGCTCCTCAACCATGACATATAAATCGATATGTGACTGTGTATCAGATTCTGCCCATACGGTTAGTCTGTCCAATCTAATTGACTTGCTCCTGTCCCCCCCCCCCATGTTTTCCAACCACAAGTGGCCAAATCACCAGAGTGACACCTTCCACCAAAAAACACACGTAAAACACTGCATTCCTCTCTGAGGAGATTTGACTGTTGTTCATGGAGATCACTAATAAGGACTGTAACCCTGGTTACGGTGCAGTGGGCTTCCTCCTGTCCCTGCCGTGACCCCCCTAACCCCAACCTCCATTGCTGTTGTTTTCAGCACCATTTAACACAGGTCATCGCTAGTCCGGATCCAGTTCCTCTTCAAATGGCAAAGCTCAGTTTCTACAGACAAGGAAAGGCCAATGTTTACATTTCAGAGCCCTACGAACCTTTAGAGGACAACAGGGACAGGGCTAATTAACCAACAACAGATACAAAGGTAGCTTAGAAATTAATGAGTACATCTTTTAGAGATAACTCACGTTTTTATACTGTAGTAAACATACATTACACAATGGATCACAGTGAATCACACAGTTGATGTCGTGTCACAGCCGACCCCAATAACGGCCAGAGTTGCGCTGGGCTAACGTCTACCTCCGAATGATTTGACCGTTGATCCCCCCGACGCGAGTGTGCCAAACTAAAGCACTTCACACTCACACAGAGCTTCAGCCTAATAGTGATGCAAGGTTGAGGTTGTTAATCCTAATGCTAACACTCACCCTCTGTCAATCATGTGATTTCAGAGGGAGCAGCCCTACTCTGAACAGGTAGAGTAAAGCTCCTCCGCCGACCCAGCGGCCTGGCTCCGTGCGTGTCTGTCGCAAACTGTAGCAATGCATGCTTGAATGCACCGTGCTGCTTTTCCTCCTGTGTTTATACCCAACCATACATCTCCTCTGAAGGACTCTTACCAGTCCTGGTCTTAATTCCTGCCATTTTTATTATTATTTATAATTATAGTAATTTATATTTCTTTGTTTTTGGTGCCTTTCTCAACTTTTGTGTATGTTTGCTTTTGAGGGGCAGGTGCCTCTTAAAACCACACCCTGGGTACGTCTTTATAAGCATTGTTTTGTGTGTAGATGTTTGCTAAAGATGATTCCATAGAATCTGCTTCCTGTCCTCAGAGGCCGGCTCTATAGATATGATCTGCCCAGTGTCTTTCAATCAAGACACAGCAACAGTAGTGAGGTCACTTCCTGTAACGGGAGGAAAAGTGGATATAGATTCGTAACCACGGTAATAATGTCTGTGCGGTGAGCTTTGTGAGCCGACCTGGACCAGTATGGTCATCACCACGGTGTAGTCTATCTCTGTCTGACTCCCACATTGTTTGATGGCTGTTCACCTAAAGTTAAACCCACAGCCCCCCCTCGGTCCCCTTAGCTGACTGCTTGTCCCCCCGGCCCGCCTGTCCCCACGAGTCACCTGTGTGCATGTGTGTATGTGTTCCCTCCCCCAGGGTGGCGATGCCATTGAGCAGCGCCGACCAGTTTGAGATGAAGCGTCAGGGCAGCGAGCTGTTCCTGGAGGGGGCGCTCTCCCCTCCCTGCCAGCGCATGGGCGCCATGGTGGCCTTCCAGTGCTTCGAGGACTTCCAAAGGTGACTTCCCCAGCCTCTGCTAGGTATCCGTGCTGTAGCAGGAGGCCACCACCTTCAGGGTTAACCCAGGAGAAGCTGCCTTCTGAGGTCTGTGTCCTTGGTCACTTCTCAGGAACTTCGACGAGGTCCTCACCAGCTTCGCTGAGCCGCTGACGGACAGCCCGATGTTTTCCGAGGCGTGCTCCACCCTCTACGAGGAGGAGAACTGCAGGGTGAGGCTGGGGGGGGTGGGGGGACAGATCATCGTCAGGTGAACAGTGGTGCATCTGAGCTCCATCACAACAGACGGGTCACACTTCCAGTCTTGTGTTCCCTGCAGAACATGAGGGAAAACCCCATCCACATAATTAACATCTCCATCAAGTCTGCTGACACAGAGGATGATGATGCCTTGGTCACCGCCCTCGCTGACTTCACTCAGTCGAAGGTTAGTCTCCCTCCTGGCTCTCTGGCGCTCTGTGGCGATATTCTGGTCGGTTCTTTTAACAGTGTTAGTCATTCGAGGTAATACCATGTCATAAACCCTGCTGTACACAGGAATGAATATGATCGTGTTTCTTATTTCAGAAAGCCTTACTCTTTGATTATGGAATCAGAAGGATTACGTTTCTGATTGCACAGAAGGTGAGGCATGAAAAGTTTCCTTTTGCTCAAAGTATTTATACATAAGAATAATAAAAAAAATTACAGTTTGACTAATAAACAGATACAATTTCCCTAATTATGTCAGAGGGAATTCCCCAAGTATTTCACGTTCAGAGCCAGGGATGGGGTAAGGACATGACCCGTTTCTGTGACTCGTTGTGTTTAAAAACGACCTGCAGTCCATCGTCCCTCTTGGTGTGTCTCAGTTCCAGGAGGACCGCATCTACCGGAACCTGGAGCCGGCTCTGGCCTTCCAGCTGGAGCTGAACCGCATGAGGAACTTTCACCTGCATGCCGTGCCCTGTTCCAACCACAAGATGCACCTGTACCTGGGGGGCGCCCGCGTCCAGGCCGGCGCCGAGGTCACCGACTATCGCTTCTTCATCCGAGCCATCATCCGTCACTCAGACCTCATCACCAAGGTAACCGGGGGGGGGGGGGGAGGCAGGTTGCTATGGAGGTTGAGGGACACTGGAGAGAGAATCAGTCTGTGTCCGTCTATTGTGGTTCCCTCCTGGATCGATAAAGTTAATTCAAATACATTTGACATGATGACAGTGACATCACAGCAGGATAGGAGTGGCGAGCTCTCTGATTGGTTGTCTCCCCGCTCCTCCAGGAGGCCTCGTTCGAGTACCTGCAGAACGAGGGCGAGCGTCTGCTGTTGGAGGCCATGGACGAGCTGGAGGTGGCCTTCAGCAACACCACCGCCCGCACTGACTGCAACCACATCTTCCTCAACTTCGTCCCCACCGTCATCATGGACCCCTCCAAGGTCAGAGCGTGCCCCCCCTCACCCCCCGGCAACCGTTAGGGAAGGGCACGAGGAAGCATGTGCGGCGGTGACTCCTCTCCGCCTCCTCACGCCCTCCTCTCTCTCTGAATCGTCATGGAGATATGGGAATAACATGTTCCCCCTGCTGATCTCTCTGTCTCTCTCTCTGTCTCTCTCTCTGTCTCTCTCTCTCTGTCTCTCTCTCTGTCTCTCTCTCTCTGTCTCTCTCTCTCTCTGTCTCTCTGTCTCTCTCTCTCTCTCTGTCTCTCTGTCTCTCTCTCTGTCTCTCTCTCTGTCTCTCTCTCTCTCTGTCTCTCTCTCTCTCTGTCTCTCTCTCTCTCTGTCTCTCTGTCTCTCTCTCTCTCTCTCTCTCACTCTCTCTCTCTCTCTCTGTCTCTCTCTCTGTCTCTCTCTCTCTCTGTCCTCTCTCTCTCTGTCTCTCTCTCTCTGTCTCTCTGTCTCTCTCTCTCTCTGTCTCTCTCTCTCTCTCTCTCTCTCTCTCTCTCTCTCTCTCTCTCAGATCGAGGAGTCTGTTGCGCTCCATGGTGATGCGCTACGGCAGCCGCCTGTGGAAGCTGCGGGTGCTCCAGGCTGAGCTGAAGATCAACATCCGTCTTACGCCCCACCGGCAAGCGCCATCCCCGTCCGCCTCTTCCTCACCAACGAGTCGGGCTACTACCTGGACATCAGCCTCTACAACGAGGTCACCGACCTCGCCGGGCAGGTAAGGGCTCCGGAACCTTCCACGGTGTGAGGGGGGGAAAGGGGGAGTGAATGGGATGACCCTGACCTGAGCCGGTGTCCTCTGTGTTTAGATCATGTTCCACTCCTATGGAGACAAGCAGGGCCCTCTGCATGGCATGCTCATCAACACTCCCTATGTGACCAAGGACCTCCTCCAGTCCAAACGTTTCCAGGCCCAGACCCTCGGCACCACCTACATCTACGACTTCCCCGAGATGTTTAAACAGGTGACCTCTCTCTCGCTCTCTCTGTCTCTCTATCTCTCTCTCTCTGTCTCTCTCTCTCTGTCTCTCTCTCTCTCGCTCTCTCTGTCTCTCTATCTCTCTCTCTCTGTCTCTCTCTGTCTCTCTCTCTCTCTCTCTTTGTCTGTCTCTCTCTCTCTGTCTCTCTCTCTCGCTCTTTCTGTCTCTGTCTCTCTATCTCTCTCTCTCTATCTCTCTCTCGCTCTTTCTGTCTCTCTCTCTCTCTGTCTCTCTCTCTCTGTCTCTCTCTCTCTGTCTCTCTATCTCTCTCTCTCTATCTCTCTCTCTCTATCTCTCGCTCTTTCTGTCTCTCTATCTGTCTCTCTCTCTCTCTCTCTCTCTCTCTCTCTCTCTCTCGCTCTCTCTGTCTCTCTCTCTCTCTCTCTCTGTCTCTCTCTCTCTCTCGCGCTCTCTCTCTCTCTCTCTCTCTCTCTCTCTCTCTCTCTCTCTCTCTCTCTCTCTCTCTCTCTCTCTCTCTCTCTCTCTCTCTCTGTGTTGGTGTTAGTTTAAGGACAGCTGTGTTCCTAACCTGTGCTGTGTGCTGCAGGCTCTGTTCAAGCTGTGGGGCCCAGGGCGACAGCTGTCCCAAGGACGTGTTGATGTGTTCTGAGCTGGTTCTGGACCCCCAGGGCCAGCTGGTGCAGATGAACCGCCAGCCTGGAGATAACGAGGTCCGTTCAGTACAGTACACGCTCTCAGTCAGTACAGTACAACCTTCTCAGCGATACCAGGGGGATTAGTATAGCAAGAGGGAATGACTGAAGCTAGGGGATGGGTACAGCTCTGGGGTAGAGTGTTAGACTGCAGATCAAGAGGTCTCAGGTTAAAATCCCCCATCTTTTGATTGAATTCATTAGTAGTAGTCATTAGTACACACTTATGTTACTGAAGGCCCCAGCTGTAGTTCTCCATGCGGTTCCTAAGCCCCTGGCGTCCTCCTTTTCCTCAGGTGGAATGGTGGCCTTCAGGATGAGGATGAAGACCCCAGAGTACCCAGACAGCCGGGACATCATCGTCATCTGCAACGACATCACCTACATGATCGGCTCGTTCGGGCCGGAGGAGGACCAGCTGTTCCTGAAGGCGTCCGAGCTGGCGCGGGCCGAGGGCATACCTCGCATCTACATCTCGGCCAATAGCGGGGCTCGCATCGGCCTTGCCGAGGAGATCCGCCACATGTTCCAGGGTGGCCTGGATCGACCCGGAGGATCCCTACAAGGTCAGCTCGGCGGCATCGCGGCACATGAGCAGCAGTAACGAGGGGTTAACGAGGGTTAACGAGGGTTTAACGAGGGTTAACGAGGGTTTAACGAGGGTTAACCTGAAATGGTGTAATCTGCTTCCCCCTCCTCAGGGCTTCAAGTACCTTTACCTCAAGCCCCAGGACTACACACGCATCAGCTCCACCAACGCCGTGCACTGCCACCACGTGGAGGAGGGAGGAGAGTCCAGGTAACCCGCCCTCCGCCTCCCCTAGGGGCCTGCGTGATGAAGTAGCATCCACACACACTGGGTCATGTGACCCAGACTCACCCTCGGTGTCCTGTCTCGTCCGACCCTCTTGTGTGGGCTGCAGGTACATCATCACCGACATCATCGGGAAGGACGAGGGTCTGGGGGTGGAGAACCTACGGGGGGTCGGGCACCATCGCCGGGGAGACGTCCCAGGCCTACCAGGAGATCGTCACCATCAGCATGGTGAAACAGAGAGCCTACGCACCTCCCGCTATTCCTGGAGGACAGGGGCCCTACCCAACCCTGTACCCCTTTCTGTACCCCCTGATCTTAGCCCTGTACCCCCTCTATCCAAGCCCTGTTCTGATCCGTCCTGGTCCTCCTAGGTGACCTGCCGGGCCATCGGTATCGGCGCCTACCTGGTTGCGGCTGGGCCAGAGGGTCATCCAGGTGGAGAACTCCACATCATCCTGACCGGAGCTGGAGCCCTCAACAAGGTCTGCTGGCCTCCGATCTGAAGCTGTCTGGAACGGCCCCAAACCGTCTCCACGGCTCTGCTGACACAGCCGTGAGAGGGGTGGAGGACTGGGGGGTGGATGTGTGTGTTGACGGGGCTGCTCTGTGTGTCTGTGCAGGTCCTGGGTCGGGAGGTGTACACCTCTAACAACCAGCTGGGTGGAGTTCAGATCATGCACAACAACGGCGTCACACACACCACTGTGCCGGACGACTTTGAGGGCGTTTTCACCATCCTGCAGTGGCTGTCCTACCTACCGAAGGTAAACAACAACAACACAACAACAACTAAGCAGCGGATTACCTGTCTGCTAACGTATCTAAAAGTCTCAGACTAAACCCTGAGAAAGCCTCTGAAGGACAGCTGTGCTCGTCTTCTCCACAGAACAATAGCTCTCCGGTGCCGATGATGCCACCTAAAGACCCGGTGGAGAGAGAGATCGAGTTCACCCCCACCAAGGCTCCGTACGACCCTCGCTGGATGCTGGCAGGGAGAGCACATCCTAGTGAGATACCCTGCATGCGTTGATGATACCTTTGCTGTTTCTTCTATATAGACCCGAGTGTGTGTGTGAACCGGTGTGTTTGTGTGTGTTTAGCGGTGAAGGGGGCCTGGCAGAGCGGGTTCTTTGACCATGGCTCGTTCATGGAGATCATGGGGTCCTGGGCCCAGACTGTGGTGGTGGGCAGAGCCAGGTGAGATCAACTGGTCTCCTTCAGAACTTGGAGAAGAGAGAAAGAGAGAGAGAGTATCACATGTCGGTTTGTTCAAGCTGTCACAGGTGTACCCCAAGTAGAAATGACAGTTTAGATGGAGCTTAATATAACCTCAGTATCACTATTGGAATAGTTCCTGTAGCTTAGAGCCCGCAACTCATGTATGACTAACTACAGGTTAGGGGGATTCCCCTCGGTGTCATCGCCGTGGAAACGCGCACCGTCGAGGTCGCCATCCCGGCAGATCCAGCCAACTTGGACTCTGAAGCAAAAGTGAGTGTCCTCTCCCGTCTGCCCTCATGTCTAAGGAAGGTTTAATGAGGCGGTGGTACTGGTGTAAACCCTTCTCCTGGCGACCTCGCTCTCCCCAGCTCATCCAGCAGGCTGGCCAGGTGTGGTTCCCTGACTCGGCCTTCAAAACAGCCCAGGTCATCCGGGACTTCAACCGGGAGAGACTCCCGCTGATGGTATTTGCCAACTGGAGGGGATTCTCTGGAGGCATGAAGGGTAGGAGAAGAAGAAATACAAATAAAATGATGTAATTAAATAAATAATAAAGCTGTCTTAGTTTGAGGGTGATATTATCTCTTTAGTTCTTTTTGTTTTGTTATTATTGTCATTTTCATATTTTTTTTTTTATCTGGTCCTTGCCTCCCAGACATGTACGACCAGGTGCTGAAGTTTGGGGCCTACATTGTGGACGGCCTGCGGGAGTTCCGACAGCCCGTGCTGGTCTACATCCCTCCCTATGCCGAGCTGAGGGGCGGCTCCTGGGTGGTCATCGACCCCACCATCAACCCCCTCTACATGGAGCTCTATGCTGACCGAGAGAGCAGGTCAGACCCCACTTCCTGTCCACTGAATCCCACATCCTGTCCACTGACAAGACCTATGAACGTCTCTGGAGGAGGGGATCCCTCTCTGAATTGCTCCTCCCAAGGTTTCTTCCATTTTTTTTTCTCCTGTTGAGAGTTTTTGGGGAGTTTTTCCTTGTCTTCCTTGAGGGTTTAGGTTGGTTGAGGGGCAGTTCTATGGGCATATGTGAAGCCCTCTGTGACATGCTTGCGTGTAAAAAGGGCTATACAAATAAATTTGATTTGATTTGAACGAACTGTGTTCATTTAGCTCTCAGACGCTTTCATCCAAAGCGACGTACGGTATAGGGGGGTGGATTTGAACCTGCGCTCCTCTCCCCTGTCGGGCTGTCTGTGTGCAGGGGCGGCGTACTGGAGCCGGAAGGGACTGTGGAGATCAAGTTCAGGAGGAAGGACCTGCTGAAGACCATGCGCAGGATCGACTCTGTCTACGGCAGCCTGGCCGAACAGCTCGGTACGGGTTTACTCTGATGCCCTCCACGGTCATCCTCCGTCTCTGCTGGGGAAACCAAACTAGTCATTATCATCATTTTACATTTACATTTTAGTCATTTAGCAGACGCTCTTATCCAGAGCGACTTATAGTAAGTACAGGGACATTCCCCCGAGGCAAGTAGGGTGAAGTGCCTTGCCCAAGGACACAACGTCATTTGGCACGGCCGAAAATCAAACCGGCAACCTTCTGATTAGCCCGATTCCCTAACAGCTCAGCCACCTGACTCCCTATCATCCCTCATCATCATCATCATCACAGTTTATAGTTCAGCTTCCAAAGTGTCGTCATCACCACAGTGTAGTAGTAGCACTAGTTTCACAGCTAGCATGGTAACCCCTCTTGATGACCCCCCCCCCCCCCCCCGTAAGATAACCGAGTGACCCCTCCCCCTCCTGGTGGGCCGGCAGGGACCCCCGAGCTGTCGGAGAAGCAGAGGAGGGATGTGGAGGCCCAGCTGAGGGCCAGGGAGGACTTCCTGCTGCCCATCTACCACCAGGTGGCGGTGCAGTTCGTGGACCTTCACGACACCCCCGGCAGGATGCAGGAGAAGGGGGTCATCACTGTGAGTCCTCCGGGGGCTCGTGATTGGGTTCCTGCTCTTGCTTCTGGCTCGTTGATATTTGAAGCGAGTCAGGGGGTCCAAGTGACTGAGCTGACAGTGGTGTGGCTTTCTTGGTACGTCACAGGGAATGGAGGAGGGGAACTGAGGTCTGTCTCTCTTTCCCTCCTTCTCTCTCTCCCTCTCTACCTCTCCCTCCCTCTCTACCTTTCCCTCCCTACATCTCTCTCTCTCCTTCTCTCTCTTTCCCTCCCTCCCTCCCTCCCCCTCTCTCTCTCTCTCTCCCTCCCTCCCCCTCTCTCTCTTTCCCTCACTCACTCTCCCCCCCCCCCCTCTCTCTCTCTCTCTCTCTCTCTCTCTCTCTCTCTCTCTCTCTCTCTCTCTCTCTCTCTCTCTCCCTCCTGCAGGACATCCTGGAGTGGAAGAACGTGCGCAGCTTCTTCTACTGGCGCCTGCGGCGCCTCCTGCTGGAGGAGGTGGTGACGAGCGAGATCCTTCAGGCCAACTGTGACCTGAGCAACGGCCACATCCAATCCATGCTGCGCCGCTGGTTCGTGGAGACGGAGGGCGCCGTCAAGGTGGGCGGACAGCACTACCCCCGACGACCAGCCAATAGGAGGGCTAGGATGGTGTCTTCTCTGCTCAAATTAGTCTTGATGGGAAGCGTTTAAGAGATCGAGTGTTTGTGTGTGTGTGTGTGTGTGTGTGTGTGTGTGTATCCAGGCCTACCTGTGGGACAATAACCAGGTGGTGGTGGAGTGGCTGGAGAAGCATCTAGCTAACGAGGACGGCACGCGATCAGCCATCCGAGAAAACATCAAGTACCTGAAGAGGGACTACGCCCTGAAACACATCCGCAGGTGTGGACGCGCACACACACACACGCACACACACACACAGCGTACAAATCGGTCAGTCTCACTCTCCTTATTTTGCACACAGTTCTAGTATAACTGTTAAACTCGTTACACAGCCAGTAACACTGTTGGTCATTCTTACCTGTCCCAGTCTGGTGGAGTCTAACCCTGAGGTAGCCATGGACTGCATCATCCACATGAGCCAGAGCATCACTCCATCCCAGAGGGCCAAGATCTCCCACCTGCTGGCCACCATGGACTCCAGCAGCAACGTCAGCAGCAGCTAGACCCTGGAGCCAGGCTCCCCCTGGGTCCCTAGGGGGCCAGCGCACAGTGCACGTGCCACTGCCTTCTTTATACCAACAGTAGGTGGGACAATAAAGTCAAATCCAAGAGAAGCGTTTGTTTACCTCTCGACCGCTCGGTTACGACAGGCCGCATCCCCGACACTTCACTCTACATGCTGTGGCGTCCGCCATCTTTGATTTTGATATTTAGACAGAGCTATACGTATGTTTTTTTTTTTTTTCCCAACACATGGATGCATTTGTGAATTGGACCATGTGCCTTTCAGCTCAACCTCTGCCTTTTACTGCCAATGCATACATACTGTATTTGAAACTGTGAGCTTTGGTGTCAGAGAGAATAGAATCCAGATTCTTAATTCTGTAGTAAGAGCCCTGAGTTTGATGTATTTGTGTTTTGAAAAGGTGAGAGACACAATATGTGCCAGTACAATGACTTCACCCTATGGTTCTCTGAGGGGGTGGGGTATGGAGGGGGGTGGGGTGGTGGGGTATGGAGGGGGGTGGGGTGGTGGGGTATGGAGGGGAGTGGGCCTGAGTGAAGTGGGTTTATGCCTTTTACAGGACCTACTTTCAACCAAAGACCAGGTGCTCTCCTGTGTGACGTGACCTATGATATTTGTGACAAAATTCTTGATCCATTTGTCTAGTTAAAGCCAGTTCAGTATATCATTATTGTGTTTAAATTACGAAGTGCAACTGAAGAGTCCAGTAAGATTTCTTTGTACTAACCGGCGTCAATTTTTTTTTTATGGTCGTCTGTTAGTACTGATGAAAAAATTCCTGTTACGCCCAAAACAGTTCGTTAGCTAGTATGATTTCATTACATTTCACTTTTTTTACCAGTCATTTCACAGAGCTGTAGATCTGGACTTAATCCTCAATGCCTCCCAAATATATTTTGGGGTTATTTCAAACAATGACATTCAATGAAAGAAGTTAGATTGACAGGTGCAGGTATGACTTGATACTATGTGTTCCTTGTGTTATTTTTGTAATGGTTAATATAATGTATGGCTGTTGTTCAACTCAGGGGAATAGTGAAGCCAGTGGTTTTATAGGCTAAATGACAGATGGCTTTCTGTTGCCTTACTTTCAATCAACACATACTCGTTGCTATGACAATGTAAAAATGTCTATCTTAGGTTGCTCCAAAAAAGTGGTGCCTGTAACAGAACTATTTCAATGAAGTGTCAGTCTTGTGTACCCATGTATCATTCTTTTATTGTGGTTGGTGTATCGATCATGCTGTACAACATTCTGAAAATGTTAATCAAAGTGAATTAAAAAAAGATTATCAGATGTATGGAATGCAGAGTCAAATAGTAAGCAAAAGCTCTCAGACAACATCCTGAAGTAAATATTTGCGAACACTGGCATTTTTTTGAACGAATGCTTGGATAAATACAGTTAAATCAAAGCTTTTTTTTTCTTTACGGATAGGCTTTTGGAACATACATAAACATATATACAGCAGACAATGCTTGATTCCTCAGTCTCCCACAGTCTCCATTTATAAATATAAATAAAACATTACAGTAATACTGCCTAGCACAATACAACAGACATGACAGAGAGCTACAGTACCATGGGTAGGCTTGCCAACACAAGTGAGCGGAATGTACAAAAACTAGTGTCGGTCACATCTGACAACAAACTTTATGGACCTACGATATAGAGTTCTGGAGTCTTAGCTAGTCACAGTTCCACCAGAGAGACTACAGTGGTTGACTTCATGAATGTCATAATTTTATTTATAATGGTTTAAATTATTTTACCTTTTCACATTTATTTTAAGCTGTCACTGGTTTCTCCAGTTTTGTGCTTGTGGGGATTTTACTATGTTTGTGGTTTTAATGTATCATTTTGCAAACCTCCCAATTGAAGTAGTGACTTCGGTCACTGGGAAAAATAGTACCTGGTTTCTCAGTCAAAGATGTTTTTGGCGTCATGATGAGCGGCGGGGGGGGGGGGGGGGGCAATAATCAGATTATAATCGCAATAATCGGATTCTTCAGCTTCTCTCGGCACTGTCCTGGTGGTGGTGGGGTTTAAAGCAGGGCGATGGGCTTGCTGTTGCCTGGCGTGCCCATGTACTGGGAGGAGAGGGACTCCAGGGAGGAGTAGGAGGCGTAGAGGCCTGTCACCTGCAGGTCTGAGAGGGGCAGAGCGCCCCCGCTGGAGCCTGGAGGGAGGCCGGCCGTCCCCAAGTCACAGTCAGACAGACGCAGGGGTGAGTTACTGAAGGTGCCCAGGGCCTCCAGGTTAAAGCTGTCGTCCTTCATATCCTCCCACAGGTTACCTGAGGAGAACAACAAGAGTCGTCACTGGCCGGCTCTGACGGAACAGCAATGCCAGACGGCGACTGTCGCTAAAGGGCCCGTCACCTGATTCTAGACGGGGGTCCGTTTTTCTAGAGAGCTGTTAGAAATATTTCTACTTGCATTTCACACCCACCTTGTAGAGCAAAGTCCATGATGCTGGGGTCCAGCGCGTCCACCTCCGTGTTGTCGCCGTGGAGACTGTAGAAGTCGTGCGCCTGTTTGTTGCCGTGGTGCTGGGCGAGGGGGCTGTGGGAGAGGTCGGGGACGGCGTGGAGGGGGGGCGTCTGGGCCGGGGAGGGGGACATGGGGGACATGGGGGCCAGCCGGGCCTGGGCCTGGAGGTGGGCCTGGAGCTGCTGGTGCTGGTGCATGGGCAGACACTGCAGAGAGAGGGTGACTACGGGCTGGGGAGGGGCGTGGGTGGGGAGGGCGGAGGGGCAGGTGGGCAGGCGGGTCATCCCGGGGTCCAGGTTCTTCCTCCTGCAGCTCTCCGGACGGTCTGTGATCAGCCTGTCCAGCTCATCTGGAAAAGAACGAGACAAAAGCGGAGGTTGAGATTCAGAGGCGTTTCTGTGGGAGGCGGTAATCACCCCGTTGGCCTCCTCGGCCCCCCTTCCCGGCCCCCCTCGGCCCCCCTTCCCGGCCCCCCTTCCCGGCCCCCCTTCCCGGCCCCCCTCGGCCCCCCTCGGCCCCCCTACTGACCTGGGTTGGCCATGCTGCGCCGGATGGCCGGCAGGTCCTTGCGTTTCCACTTCTGCATCTCCTCCTCCATCTTGTCGATCTTGGCGGGGTTCAGCGCCCACAGGCAGCCCTTGCGGGAGGAGCCGCTCATCTTGTTCTCCACCTTCTCAAAGCATTTGTTCAAGGACAGGTTGTGCCTGACGGAGTTCTTCCACCCGTCCGGGGCGGTCTTCAACCAAACACAAGAGACACAAGGGTTTAGATAACGTCACCTTCACTTCCTGCCCCGAGCTTCCTTTCATGAGGAGCAGCACACAGCCTAGTCTTACCTTAAAGTAGGGGAAATGCTCCTTCATAAAGCTGTAGATCTCACTGACAGGAAGACTGCCGGTCTTGCTGTTCTTCAGAGCCATGGCAATCAAACAGCTACAGATAGACCAACAGGGACAAAATACATTCGCATTTGTTGGTTGTTTACATGTCTGTTACATTTACATTTAGTCACTTAGCAGACGCTTTTATCCAGAGCGACTTACAGTAAGTACAGGGACATTCCCCCCAGAGGCAAGTAGGGTGAAGTGCCTTGCCCAAGGACACAACTTCATTTTGCACGGCCGGGAATCGAACCGGTAACCTTCAGATTACTAGCCTGACTCCCTAACCGCTCAGCCACCTGACTCTCTGTTGCATGCCGTATGGCTGGGTGTCCAGTGGGGGGGAGCTCACCTGTAGGAGTAGATGGGCTTGGGGAAGGACTTGGGCTGCAGGTCCTGGTTCTGGGCAGCCAGACGGGGCTGGGTGAACAGGCTTTGGTTGTTGAAGGAGACGTTGCTATAAAGCCCAGCAGGTGAGCACTGGGGAGGGAGGGGGGGAGGGGGAAGGAGGGATGGGGGGGGAGGGGGAAGGAGGGATGGGGGGGAGGGGGGAGGAGGGATGGGGGGGAGGGGGGGAGGGGGGAGGAGGGATGGGGGGGAGGGGGGAGGAATGGAGTTAAGGGGGATAAGTTAGGGGGGGAGAGGATTAGCACCAAACTGCAAATCAGACGTCAAAATTATGCGTTAGCCCCTGAAGTCTGTTTCTAAAGCCTGCTGAGGGGTGAGGTTACCTGCTGGCCAGCCTGCGAGAGGGAGAAGACTTGCTGTGGAGTGGGCTGGTAGACAGAGGTGGGGCCCTGGAACCCAGGAGAAGCCTGTCCATTCATAGAGTATGGAGACATCTGTGGGATACACCCCTGGTTAACTTAGCATACCCTCACCGCAAACTCAACTGTCACATCCTTGGCCAGGATTTCAACTACAACTATATCTTATGTCTGAATATCAGTTTCCCCCTGGGGAATGAATTATAAAGTCCAACTTCTCAACTCAAGGACAACACCATTTTAGCTGTGTTACACCTAACACATTTAAACAGATTAATTTGGGTAGAAAACGTTGCCACAGAGTTGAGCATTCTCGGAGGTGGGTGACTTACGCTTCCGCTGTGGACGCTGCCAACATTGATTCCCAGAGGGCTGTGCTGCATGTTGCTGTGCAGGTGGATGAGGGCTCCCTGGCTGCCGGGCATGGTCATGCTGGTGAGCTGAGCTGTGGGGGAACACAAGCAGGTCAACCTCTTCACTGGCCCTGTCCAGCCCTGGTCTAGCGTAGGTAGCGTTGTAGCAGTTGTTTTGAGGTCGTAGAGATCAGAGCTTGGTTGTAACGGCATTCTGTGTTTCCAACTGTAAAGGGTGTTTGTATTCCCAGTGGTGGAAAACCCCGCCATCTAACATCACAGGCCTGGGTTCTTGTGTTTTTTTGTTCCGCAGGCAGCCCCACCCTGCCTGCCTGCCTGCCTGTCTCTGTCTGTTTGCCTGCCTGCCTGCCTGCCAGCCAGCCAGCCAGCCAGCCTGCCTGTCTGTTTGCCTGTCTGCCTGCCTGCCAGCCTGCCTGTCTGTTTGCTTTTCTGTCTGTCTCAGTCTCTCTGTCTGCCTGCCTGTCTGTCGGTCTCACCTGTCTGTTTGCCTGTCTGTCGATCTCTCTGTTAGCCTGTCTCTGTCTGCCTGCCTGTCTCTCTCTCTGGCTGCCTGTCTGTCTCTCTCTCTGGCTGTCTGGCTGTCTGTCTGTTGGTCTCACCTGTCTGCTGCTCCAGCATGCTGGAGGGCCCGTTGGGGTGGCCTCCTCCGGCTCCTCCTCCCCCCCTGCCGTCCACCATCTGCTGCAGCCGGGGAACGTCCACGGAGGTGAGCCAGGAGAGAGACTGCAGGTCCCCAGGGAGGTTCTCCTCCCGCAGCTGAGAGGGGTCTGTGGTCAGGAGTCTGCCCGGAGGGAACACACACACACACAGGCTCAATGGCACACCCTGACAGTGAAGCTGCCGTCTGTACGGGAACTCTCAACTGTTCGTCTTTCAAAAATCCTAGCAGGGAGCCAGGAGCTGCTGGGAGACTGGTGAAAGCTACCCAGGCTTTATCTGATCTAGGATTTACAGTACTTAACAAGATTTAGACAAAAGTGCAATACTCTTTTCTAATAACTGTAGCCTTCTCATCAACATAAACATATACGCACACACAACAACAATGTGACAAAAAAACTAAAATACATAGTGTTGCAAAATAAGGAATATTTGCGTGGCCTCAAAATATACATTCTACACTCCTGGATGATTCTTCTTGCTAGATATGACCTTACAGTAATGTTCCTTCATACATGTACTACATGTAACAAAATTAATATACAGATTTTTCAAAAAGGTCTCTGCTTAGTCAGAGCATGGGGGAGTGGCGATCAGCTTGCGGCTATTATTTCTTTTCTACAGAGGAAGAAAAGAGAGGAATCCTCTTGAACCCCTTCCAGTCCTCTCTCCACACACTTACTGTGGAGAGGGTTCAGTAATTGGGGTCGCTATGACAACACTGACTGTAGTACACCCCCCCCCCACTCGTTCCCCTTCTTCTTACAAGTCCAAATAAAAATCAACCCTACGTCAGGTGACCACATTTCCCCTCCAACCATTGGCTGAATCATAAGTAAACAACGCACGGGATCGTTTGAAACATGGGATGGTAGCACATGTTGCCTGCAACAGTTGGCCTCTTGTCTATTGAAAAATGATCACCTATTGTGTCCCAAACGACAAATCTGCCCAGTGGCACGTGGTCTCATTGTTTCCTCCAGACCCTTCCTTGATTGTCTCAGCCGTTTTAACCAGCCCTTGCATTAATCTGTTGGAATGACAGCCCTCACACAAGAGGGACAAATAGGATGCCATCTGCTTCCTTGTCCCTTTCCAGTCTCTATCCTGCCCCCCCCCCTCCACCCCCCACCCCTCCCCCTCCTCAGTCAACAGGACCCTGGGGGCCGCAGGGAGGGTCCGGTGCTCGTTTGAGGTCAGGTCACAGTGCTCGTTCGGCGTATCACCTGGGGACCTGACATCAGCTTACACAGGCACCAGCACGAGTCCTCAGACACCTTGCATGCGCCAGTCTGATGGGTTCTAAACGAGCGACTCGTGCAGCGCTGAAACTCAACGCCACATGCGGCATCACCTGTTTCAACTTGAGCTTTGAAGTTTTAATCATCTTCCTTGACACACACACACAGACACACTTACATACAGTGATTCCATACTGACTTGTGCAACAAAAAATTGCACAGGACGTGCAGCCTTGTTTTGTCGGACATATTTACACTGGGAATTCATGTTTACACGACTAATCTTACATGTGATCCTACACAACGGAGGTCATGCACAGTTTTGCAACTTTTTGGGAAACCTCCCTCTCTCTCCTCACGCCCACCATAAAGAAATTGCTCGCTGATGCGAGGCATGTTGAGCTGGTGCCCCCGTCCATCACCCAGACGCACAAGCTTTCCCAGAGGTTAAACACTTAGTATCCCCCTCCTCCCCCCTCCTCCTCCTCCCTCCTCCTCCTTCCTTCCCCCTCTTCCCTCCTCCTAATTGGGAGCCACTTCTCTCCTCGCTGGTGACCCGGGGAGCCCTGTCTCCCCCCCCCCCACCCCTCTGTCTCCCCCTGGTCTCACCCCCGTCTCTCCCCAGTCTCCCCCCTGTCTCCCCCTCAGCCGTCCCAGTGCAGGAGGTTTGTCTCTCCATGTGCCGACAGCAGCAGTGTAAACAGAGCTGATGGTTTCTGACAGATCCATTCAGACTGAAAATCATTTATTCTTCAGTTGTTGTTTTTTTTTTCTCTCTTTCTTTCTCTCACTGTCTCTCTCCTTTTACAGACACCCCTCCCTTGACAAAAAGAGCTGTCCTTCCACCTTCAGATTATACATAGTGAAGTTAGACAAAGTGTTCCCTGACACAGTTTTGAGTTTCGTTTAACCTGTTAAATATACATCAAGGAAATGTATGCACAAAGGCTAGCGCTTCTCAAGGATGGGAAAATTAAATACTTGCAACAAGGGGCTTACCTGTAGTCCTGGGGAGAAGGATGGTGACCAGAATTTTCTATAACTCCTGCCATCCTATTTGTAATTCCACTTTCTATCATGTCCTGTGTTGTTTGATTTATCTGCAATGACAATTGAAATCGTTTTTAGAAATTTTCCTAAATAGAAAACACTTGATCCAATCATACTCAATATGCTTTTTAATAAAACCTTTTTTATACCTCATATTGGTTTTTAAACAGCACACTGATCATAGTAGCCTACAATTCTGCTAAACTGATCTGATAAGCAAGTGCCGTAGACATCTTTATCGATAATTTGATCAGTCAAAAGTAGGTTACGAGAATGCTCAATATTGCTTAGTTATTATAGATACCATTAGAGATTATATGTAGGTCTATTGTTGGTTTCAATTCGAATAGAGTGTCTCTAAATTTGAGATGTATACAGAAACCAAAATGGCCTATTCTAATACCTATAATATATATTTCACTATTATGATAAGTTTGAACATTTTCCCACTTGATTCCACTTTTAAATCTGAAACGTCGCCCCCTTTTTACGCATCGCGTCTTATGCTTGCTGAAATATTCAAATGATAATATTTGTTAAAAATTTACTGTGCCATGATCACACTATAGGTAAAATGTAAATAAACTTACCTGGTTTGAATAACGCGAAGAAAAGATTAGTGGTTGCTGTTCCCGTGTACAGTATAATGACTGACTTGCACTTGTTTCCCCCAAAACTGTTTTTAAATTTCCCACTCTGGAGCTGTCCAGCATGCTGTCATGCGCAGTGCGCTTTCACGGAGCCTCTTGTTGCTGAGAGGGCAGGATCCCAAATGTGACAGGAGCCAATCTAACTGGTCGTGACAGTCCCACTGAAGACTGCACACCGTTCACACATAGAAAACGAGAACAACCTGAAGTTTCTGCTCAATTGCATTCGTAGTTATAGAGTGAGTTTGCAGGCTAACAACACCTCCATGCATTTATTTGTAAATGTTTCCCTAATACGTCCAGATAGGCTTTGTGCAATAAGATGACAGTTGCAATTTCATAAATAATTGCATAACTTTTTGTCCAGTAGTCGGTTGATCCTGGCAAATAGTTAAGGACTTCTCAAAACCATAGATTTAAATGCACTGTCTGATAATCCAACGTATTAGTACAAAAAGTTGCCTAACTGAGAACTAATTCTTGAGGAACATAAATAAGTTTAAAGCAATGCAAATAATAATAAAACAAAATATATAAAAGTGACAAATGTTTTACGTTCCTTTTAGATTGGAGACATTCCAGAATTTGTCACCAAGTTTGTAATATCCCGATTATTGAAATCCCTTTTCCTGATGGTGTGTGTCGCTACTTGTGGCTTCAAGCGAATGTGAATTTTACAGAGAGTGCTTGTTGACAATTTGTTTCCCCGCCGCTGCACCCGCGTTTTTCTCCGTAGTGCAGCGGGAATTGAGCCGGGGCGGCGCGCAAGGGCTGTAGCCAGGGGTTGGCTACACGAGCCAAGAACACAACAGGAGGTAAAGCTGACACTTATCATGAGATGGTCCCCTGAATACACCTCTATCTTACTCTTATTTAATGTAAGGAATTAAATATATGATTACATTGGAAATGCATCAAGCTTTTCTACACAAATATTCTATTAATTGTAATTTATTTATTGTATATTTTTTTACACCCTTTATAATATATTCATTCATTATGTTTTAAAGATTGTGTTCTGTGAAAATAAAATTGAGAAAAAATCCTTTAATTCTGTGGGGATAGAGCCAATGACTGCAGTGTCAACCCCATGGGACACTACAGATGGTAAATCGCCCTGTCACAATGGACACAATCAATGATTACATGCATGAAGGTAACGGACAAAATAAGACTGTCCCACAGACTCAACCCCTGTAGGTCCTAGAGCCCGTGGAGTTCACGGCTCTTAGCCATGGAGCTTTACTCCACAAGTGTTCTGATTTGGGGCCCAAGTCTCCTTTCTGACTCATGCATGTCTATAGACGTCTGACCAGACCATTGTTCTAGACAGCTCTCCCATAAGTATGGTATGTGCAAATATGTGCAGATATTACGGGTGAGATATTCCTATGAGGACACTGATGTGACATACATGCTATTGTCTACTTGTTGAATTTGCACAATGTCTTTTGTTTTTCAGAGTAGGGAGTGAAACTGTCAGGCCCTAATGGTGATTACCACAGTAGTAGAAACGACCGCAGCAGTGTTGGAAATAGTCCCCAGGCATGAGGCGTACGTTTGCACGCAACCAAGTCAGGCCACCAAAATTGTTTCAAAACAAAGTAGAGCTTGTGTCCCCCCTGCAGGAGACCGGACCATCCCAGTGAATGACTCCCCATGGTTGAAGTGTGAAGACATTCCCCCCTCCGACTAATGAGCAAAAACAACAAGATGGTGGATCAGTAATGTTATTGTCTTCCATTGTGTCTGTTTACCAAAAACACTGCTGTCCTCCGGAGAAGGGGGTCGCCTCATCCCTCTAATCTGCCCTGCAGGCACAGACAGTGTCCTCCAGGATCCCTAGCAGATTCACTGCCAGCCAGTCTGACCTTCTGGCGGCAGAGGAAGTGGCTGTCTCCCATACTTATCCAAGGTGCTGTATGGAGGGTCCTGGCTATACCTTTGTTTTCTATGATGAGGGTCAAGCCTGCTGGGGCTGTGGGTGTAGATGGTGGGGCTGTGAGCTCTGTCAAGCATCCGGGTCAAGGGGCTCCTAGTCAAATAAAAAAGTCTGAGGAGATGAATATTTGTACTTTATCCGTGGGTTGGTGAAAAAGTAGTGAATGGTTGTATGTTTACGCTCCTTTTATGGGGGCATCTTGTTCACTGGAACGCATTTGTAAACGAATCCACGAGGCATGCGGTTGTTCTGGCCCGGAGGTTAGTGACCTGGTCAACTTCAACAGTGGCCAGGATGTTCTTCAAATGCTCGAGGGTCAAGAGAATGTCAAACGACGGTTTGGCGAAATGCAGTTGACTTTGAGTCTGCACCTATCAAAGTGCACCAACACAACAGCTGTCTGTTTGCATCAGGCGGAGAGTGGAGGATGAAGGTGGTTGAACTGCAGGGGAGACAGGCTATCCCATTGATGAAGTAGAATCGCTTTCTGCAGATTCCCCCACTGGTCAGTTGTCTGACACAGTGCTGGTCTAAACTCCGCTGTCTAAAGGCTCATTCCGGACCTCTGTCACAAGGCTTTTGTACTGGAGGATCATAGAGACTCCATCTTAAAGGTTCGGAGAGGTCAATGGTGTTGACCTTTGTGTGACCAGGGTCAAGAGCATGTGCAGTGTGCTTGGTGGAAGACAGGCCTTTTCAACAGATCAAAGGGTATGATGGAGCCAAAGTACTTTTCTCGTTCTCTTGGGATTCAGCACACATGAGCCTCAGGGTGTGGCCTCATCTCTGGGGAACACCTGAAGACAGGTAGGACATTCCAGAGAGATGCAACTCATCATATCAAGTCTCCATGTTTCTGCCATCGAAAGGAAAATGTCAACTGTTACAGACTTTTTAGATTTTATTTTTACACTTGACATTTTTAAGTAAAAAGAATCAATTTAAAAAACGTGTTTACTAAGACATGAGTAAGAACTAAATATAGTATGTTTTCTTGAAATATTGTGAACATAAAGAGGAGCGTCTGTGGAGTGTGACCTCACTGACCCATCTCCAGGGCTGGAGTAATGATGGGGCCCGGCCTTCGTTACGCTGCTGGGAAATTAGGAATAATGGACTATGAGAGAGGGGGAGAAGGAGAAAGAAAGGAACAGAAAGAAAAAGGGACAGAAAGAAAAATTAGAAGACGGGTGGAACAGAGAGGAGGAGGAGAGAGAAAGAAAGAGCGAGAGAGAGGGAGAGAGAGTGAGGGAAAGAGAATAATAAAAATAGGGGACTTGCCGGTAATTGTCAGATGAGAGTGTTATCATCAACATTCATTCTCAGCATGGAATCCATAATGGCAAAATCAACCTCTCTGACTCCTGTGTAATTGGATTTGCCGGGTCTCGTGCTGAATCAAGACTCAGTGGGTAGCGCAAAGCTTGTTAAGATTGGACAAGCATTGCTGGGTTGAGAACCGGTGGGGGCTGCCGCCAAAAGTAGCCTTGACAACTTTTTGGAGTGGTGAGTGAATAATTTAAATGGTCTGAACATCGAGCTGAATATCCGTCATGTCGAACTTTGCTGGAATGCAGGGAAGCAGCTCGGAAGACCGTAAATAGAGTGAAACTTGATCTTTTCTCTTGTTTGGGTCATCAGGCCAGAAGAAACAGATACCTGTGTTTCCCAAGTGGGCGTGTGTTTGGACCTGCAGGTTACCAGGTTACTGAGGTAACCAGGTTACCACACTACCACTCCTTCGAGGTTTTTCCCTGTAAGAGGCAATGAACGATGTTCTGGATTGTCAGCAGTGATCTTGTTTACTCTGTTGCAGCAGTTTGCATCAATCATCCGTCAATCTTCGTCCAACATTTCTTGAGGGTACAACCACACTGATCTTGTATCATTTAAGTCAGTCAGACCACAGGACTATGTTGTGCAAACAGTTTATGGTGTCTGACATCAATCTTTTGTCAACCGCTCCAAACATGCACAGTCAGCGACAGTAGGCTACTCGATGGCAAAAGCCATCAATCTAACTCTTGAATCCAATCTCATTGCCATCGGATTTACCTCCATCAGGGTAGAGAGCTCTGAGATTTGATATCAGCTCGTCACCAATCTCTCCCTGGAGGAAGGGGAGGGCAGTTTTGAACAAGCCAGTAATGTATCCCAATCAAAGATCAGTAACCAGACCTAGGCTCTCCATGTGGAGGGTGGCAGAGGTGGTTAAGGTGCCGCTGGGAAGCCTGAGAGAGAGGGAGCGAGAGCGGGAGAAGGAGAGGGGGTTGTGTTGGATTGTGTTTCTGCATCTTTGTGTTACACTCAGTGAAGCACTAGATACCCAGGTGAGCACTGAATAAGATCTCCCTGTCTCCACCCCGCAAGACATGAATGATTAAGTACCCGGCCCTCTGAGTCCTTAGCCTGGGTCAGTTGGCTCTGCTCTGGGGCGGAGGAAAACACAGGTACTGTAGGCACTGTGGGTTCAGACCCTGCTGGTCCTCCACAGACGGACTGACTGACCGTACGATGGCCACAGACCACGCCAGGCTATAATTCAAGATTTCATCGCTGCCGGATGTTTCCGGGCTAACTGTCAGTCCTTCATCTGTCCCTCCTCAGTGCCTGGGTCTGTCAGTGCCGACTGGAATGGAAAGATTCTGGACACGTGTCTGATTTCTCGGCGGAGAGGAGAGACTCTGCTGCTGGCTTGGATGTCATCGTCAGAGCTTCACTGAACGCTGACCAAGACATCGTTGAAGAATGCAGGTAGGATGAGACTTACGTGGCGTTTTGAAATGTGACAAGTGTTCTCCATACACATGATGGACACCTACATCCTTAGTCAGCTGAAACGTTATGATTCCACCTCCAGAAATAACCTCTCAGCTGTTTTTTTTTTCTTTTTGCACTTGGATCTGAGAAGGCATATTGTGGGTGGGAGCAGCTGCCTGCCTGTGTGTGTGTGTGTGTGTGTGTATAAGTAGGTGTTGCAGAAGCCCAGTCAGTGTGGTGGAGACCAGACAGATTGCTTGTGACAGGCCTAGAGGCCCTGTCCTCTGGAGGGGCACAAGAGGATTCAGGGGGGTCAAGTGAGGTGTTTCCAGTGTGGGTCATGGCGGAGGGCTGAGCCCTGGACACCTGGAGCCCTGCTCTGGCAGCCCAGGGTCTCCCTCTCTTTCTCTCTCGTTCTCTCTCTCTCTCTCTCTCTCTCTCTCTCTCTCTCTCTCTCTCTCTCTCTCTCTCTCTCTCTCTCTCGCTCGCTCGCTCGCCCTCGCCCTCCCTCCCTCTCTCCCTCTCCCTCTCCCTCTCCCTCTCCCTCTCCCTCTCTCCCTCCCTCTCTGTCAGCCGGTCTCCTTCCGTCTTTCCCAGGGATGAGGTCACTGTGTCTCATGCGACATCGACACTCTAGACCATGATGAGGGACCATCTCTTAATTAAAAGACAATCGGTTGGAGTCTGAGCAGGCGAGGCCATTCACCTGATCTGACAATGAGTGATTGGCCTCACGACGTAACCGATATTTACCCTGTTCTGTCTTGTCTTACAGTAATGTTTGATAACTTTACTGTCACTTTTGTTCTTCGCAAGATGTAAATAAGGAGAGTAGAGTAGTCGTATAGTTGAGAAGAGTAGAGTTTGTGTTGCGATTCACATACACATGTTGTTCCTGCTGTGTACCACTGTCCATACTAGCAGTCATGATTAGGTATGACAGGTCTGCAGCCTGCGCTCCCCCTGCATATTGTCTGCTGCCACTGCCTGAGGGAGAAGTTTGTTCCCATGAAGAAAGGAGGTGTCACAGATACCCCACACCAGCACCACTACCATCACATCACCAGATTGATTCTGACGTCTCAAATAGGGTGCCTTCAATGATATTGTTCACCTGTCTCATTGGCTTAAAGTGGGGGAGACTTGGGGGAGGGGGGGGGGGTCAGGCAGGGGGTTATTGGTGGGGATACGCAGGGGTGAGGGCTATTGTTGAGGAGATGGGGTGAGATTCGGAGGGTGGGGGTCTGACAGGTGGAGAGAAAAAAAAATGTCTCATCCGACTGGCCCCCTCGATCCTCCATGGGGCCCCGTGTGAGCAGAGTAATGAAGTCCAAATTACAGCACAGGATTGCTTGGAACAAGGTCCTATTGTTCCCCGTCAGGGCACACTAAATGAGTGTCACAGCAAGCAACGGGGCACAGACCGTTACTGCACTATTTAGTCTGTCCCGTTGTCTCAAGACGGCCTCGTTTCAGAGGTTCTCAGATCAGACAAATACTAGCCCCTCCTTCCCCCCCTCCTCTGCCCTCACCCTTCCTCTGTCCAACCCCCGCCCCCTCTTCACCCCAAAATAGGGCAAATCTTCTCCATTGTGTTGCGACTGCCCAGTGTGAAATTCACTGTGACGTTAAATGTTTTCTAATGAATAATTACTGAATGGATACGCAGGGGGAATATGTGTAATGGATTGTAGACTGCATTTTAAAAGCATCTTTTTTGTCTCTGCTCCGTGGTATTTACAGGACAAAAACACTTGGCCTTTCTCTGAAGAAACGGGGGCTTTGGAGCAGGAGGGGGTGGGGGGTGTAGGGGAGGAGGACCCGGGGCTTTGTGTCAATTAGATCCAATGGATTATTTTTTTTTATGTTTTTACAGAGAGTTGAGAATCAAAGGACTTCTGCCTTCCAAAGGAGAAGAAAAAACACACACACACAAAAACTAACAAAAGCTGTGAAAACCTTTTTGGTCCAAGTGTTGGTGTCGAGAATGCAAAACAGATTGGTGGAATTTTTCCCACTATGCTTCCCTTGGAAAAGAGAAATACCGTGGGGCTGTTTGGGACTCCCCCTCTCCCGGTCGCCCCCGGTCTGCGGTGTGTTGTGGTTGGGGTGAGTGAGCTCCGGATGATGGGCGTCTGGCCAACAGCCCCCTGTGCTCCAGAGCGGTCATTAGCTCCTGTCTGCTCTGCCGGGCCGTCCACTCAGGGCCCCGCATCAAAGGCCAGTACGGCCCTCGTGCCTCCCTCCGTGGAGCTACCGGAGTCTCCGCGTGTGCTTTTTCTGCTCAGCGCTCCGCCAACGAGCCCCCTGCGACTTGACCCAAATCCCCCTCATTGATCCTGCGTGAATGTCCTCGATTCTGACGTGCAAATGTAATTGAACTGTTCTCGCGTTAGCTGCATGCATGGAAATAAAGAAGTGAATCAAGTTATTAACTGTGTGTGTGACACAGGAAGTCATGAAAGCCAGAGCGCAGGATAGCTTGTGGGTATTGTGCGACCGGGAGAGAAAGATTTTAGACACACGATCATTTGTTGACCAGAGCCTCGTCTCATTAGTCTTGTTGAAAAGATGACACAGCCACTCTGTATATCCGATAAATACAAAGACTTTGTCTTACAAGTGAAACTACTGGAGAAGGTGTGAAGTAAAACATCAGCACACAACCAGAGGGAGGCATAGGCCTAAGGGCTGCGTGTGTGCAATCTGGCCGTCCTGTGCGGGTGACGCTTCTCTGCTTCAATGGTTGTCCGCAGGGCCGCGAGGCGAGGGGAGCCGGGGGACAGCTGGACATGGAAGGAGCTCTGGTTGCCAGGGACAGGGTGGGCATCCAGGACTTTGTCCTTCTGGACGAGACCAGCGAGACGGCGTTTATGGACAACCTGAGGAAGCGCTTCACTGGTGACCTCATCTACGTGCGTCCGGGAAACAAACCAAACAACGAACGAAAAACTAACCTGTCGGTTCGGCTGGTTTTTGACTTGTTTGTTTCTCTTGTAGACCTACATAGGCACTTTGCTGGTGTCCGTGAACCCCTACAAGGATCTGGACATCTACAACAGGAAACAGATGGATATCTACATGGGCGTCAACTTTTTTGAGCTTCCACCACACATGTGAGTATGTGATGGTGTTTGAGCACGTTGAGGTGCATCATTTCATCACCACTCATCAAAGCGTTAATCTAATCCAGCCTGGATCGCTCTCTCCTGCTGCGTGTCTCTCCAGCTACGCCCTGGCAGACAACGCCTACCACACCATGCAGACGGAGCTCAACAACCACTTCATCCTCATCTCCGGAGAGAGTGGCGCTGGGAAGACGGAGGCCTCCAAGAAGATCCTGCAGTACTACGCTGTCAGCTGCCCCAGCACCACCCTGCTGGACAGGGTCAGAGACAGGATGCTGGTGTCCAACCCTGTACTGGAGGTCTGACTGTTCTACACACACACACACACACAGTCACACACACGACACAAACACACACACAGCATGCACTCATGCGCTTACAGAAACACACACACCATATGTCATGTCCCTTCATATTCCTCCGCACAGGCTTTCGGCAACGCCAAAACACTGAAGAATGACAACTCCAGCCGCTTTGGAAAGTACATGGACATCCAGTTTAACAGCGAGGTAAGCTCTGACAGCTTGGAACCTAAAGTATCCGCTCTGACAGCTTGGAACCTATAGTATCCGCTCTGACAGCATGGAACCTATAGTATCTGCTCTGACAGCATGGAACCTATAGTATCCGCTCTGACAGCATGGAACCTATAGTATCTGCTCTGACAGCATGGAACCTATAGTATCCGCTCTGACAGCATGGAACCTATAGTATCTGCTCTGACAGCATGGAACCTATAGTATCTGCTCTGACAGCATGGAGCGTATAGTATCCGCTCTGACAGCAGTACAGTAGCACGGCTCTAAGGAGCAACGCAAATTCAAATATTAAAATACCTTAACTGCCTCTTCCACGCAGGGAGATGCGGTGGGGGGTCACATCCTGAGCTACCTTCTGGAGAAGTCCAGGGTGGTGCACCAGAACCACGGGGAGAGGAACTTCCACATCTTCTACCAGCTGGTGGAGGGAGGAGAGGAGGAGCTGCTCCGACACCTGGGTCTGGAGAGAGACAGCCAGCACTACAGCTACCTGGTCCAGGTGTGTGTTCAGCGGCTCTGCCACCCCGGGGCTGGACCTGGTCTGCGGGGGATGGGGGCTGATGCGGGTGCCCGGTCTGCGAGGGCTGGGTGCTGATGCAGGTGTCTGGTCTGCGAGGGCTGGGTGCTGATGCGGGTGTCTGGTCTGCGAGGGCTGGGTGCTGATGCGTGTGTCTGGTCTGCGAGGGATGGGTGCTGATGCGGGTGACACTCTGTGCTGCTTCTCTCTGACAGGGGGAGTGTGCCAACGTGCCCTCGATCAACGACAGGAACGACTGGAAGACCGTGAGGAACGCCCTGCAGATCATGGACTTTGACGAGAGTACCATGGAGGTGAAATTACACCGTTTAGGGAAGACATTGACTATTGATTCATTGCAATATTGATTGTTATCGATTGATATTGATATTATTTAACCATTACCACACCATTTCTGTGTGTCTATGCGTGTGTGCATGTCTTTATTCAGCACCTGTTTGGGGTCATCGCAAGCGTTCTACACTTAGGAAACGTCCAGTTTGAGCCCGACAGTAAAAGCTACGCCAGCTTGGACACCGACGCAGAGCTCGGTTGGGTCTCCAAGGTAACCCTCGCTAGCTTCCCCTCTCTGACGTCTGGTCACCTGACCGCAGCCCTGGAATCTTCCTGAACTACAAAACCATGTTTTCCTTTCCTGCAGCTGTTGGGAATCAGTGCTCAGGTGCTCCAGGAGGGACTCACCTACAGGAAGATCGAAGCCAAAACCGATGAGGTGATGAGGGGGGCATTTTAGCCGATAGGGAGACTCGTTTTGGATGGAAAGATCGAGATCTTTAGATCTGTATGTTTGCGTTTGTGTTCCTCCCCAACCAGGTCCTGAGCCCCTTCACAGTGGACCACGCCATCTACGCCAGAGATGCCCTTGCTAAAGCTATATACGGTCGCACCTTCACCTGGCTGGTCGGTAAGATTAACGAGGCTATGGAGAACAAGGTGAGCAAAGACAGGAAAGAGGAAGTTGTATTTGGCACGTCCTAGTTCAAATGATTTTAAAAAAATGGTGTCATGACAAATTGACTCATTCTGTGTCTTCAGGACCTATCAAGAAAGACAGTGATAGGGCTGCTGGACATATATGGCTTTGAAGTTTTTTACGTGAACAGGTTGGTGCCCCATGCGCTGTGACCGAGTCGGATCGAGACACACCGTTACGGATTGAGCGTTGTGGTCTGAGGTGTTTTACTTTCTCACAGCTTCGAGCAGTTCTGTATAAACTACTGCAACGAGAAGCTGCAGCAGCTGTTCATCCAGCTGACCCTGAAGGCCGAGCAGGAGGAGTACGAGGCAGAGGGCATCGAGGTGAACGGCAGCTCTTTACATTTAGTCATTTAGCAGACGCTCTTATCCAGAGCGACTTACAGTAAGTACAGGGACATTCCCCCCCGAGGCAAGTAGGGTGAGGTGCCTTGCCCAAGGACACAATGTCATTTTTTGCACGACCAGGAATCGAATCGGCAACCTTCTGAGTAATAAAATTCCCTAACCGCTCTGCCGCCTGAATTCTCACTCACGACAAAATATATTTATTTATATATATATTTATTTTTAATCATCATCAATGCTTTTTGTTTAATGAATGTGAGTCATGTGTCCGGTTCTATCTTTCTTTCCCTTGTCTTACCCCCTCAGTGGGAACCGGTCCAGTTTTTCAACAACAAGATCATCTGTGACCTGGTGGAGGAGAAGCACAGAGGCATCATCTCGGTTCTGGTGGGCGTCATCCCATCGCACCAAGCCCCTGACACTCAATCTGCGTCTTGGCTACTGTCACATCATGCATGTTTACATCAGTCCTGGCAGGATTGGAAGCAGGACGAGGAGGAGGAGAGCTCATGAGGTTTGTTCCCCCAGGATGAAGAGTGCCTGAGGCCAGGGGAAGCGACAGACCTCACCTTCCTGGAGAGACTGGAGGAGAAGATGGGTTGTCACCCGCATTTTGTCACGTGAGTCCCTGGTAGCTTTCCTAGCTTACAGAGTTGTTGTGTGTACACAACCACCACTACACACTACATCTCTGTTTGGCTTTGTCCGGCTGGTCATCCACCAGCCACTTTAGTTCGATACAATGCAACAGTGTAACTCAAACCTTCACCTCCCCTCATCACTTAAGTCCAAATCCTTGGGACATTGTGCCGACAGATAGCTTGTCGTCACCCCCTGTGAGTTGACAGAATAGAAGGCTTAGTGTCTATCCCCTCCCTCCTCATCCCCCTCTCTGTCTCTCTGTATGCATGTCTCTCTGTCTCTGTCTCTCTGTTTCTCTCTGTTGCTCTGTCTCTCTCTGTCTCTCTCTGTCTCTCTCTGTCTCTCTCTGTCTCTTTATGTTTCTCTGTATCTCTCTGTGTCTATGTCTCTCTTTGTCTCTCTCTGTTTCTATGTCTCTCTCGGTCTCTCTCCATCGCCTGGACTGCAGGCACATGCTAGCGGACAAGAAGACGCGGAAGACCCTGGAGCGAGGAGACTTCCGTCTCCTTCACTACGCCGGGGAGGTCACCTACTGCGTTGTAGGTAAAACACCTTCCTTGAGCGCCTCTGGACCTCTCTCACTGTCTCTCTCTCATGTCCTCACGCTGAGATTGTGTCTGCTTGTGTTTCCCTGAAGGGTTTCTCGACAAAAACAACGACCTTCTGTACAGAAACGTGAGAGAGGTAAGTTTGTGTGCAGGTGCCTCAGAGAACATTACGTGAGACCAAGATGTGGGTAAGGGAGGGGACTCTTTTCAATTGGTTCCTCAATTATTTACTCTCCTGTAGACTTATGGTAAATAATACAGGAGGCGAATGCTGTAAATCTGCTCGATGAGTCTTGAGTATCTACTTAATGGTATGTGTGTACTGTGTGTGTGTGTGTGCATGCATGAATGTTCCTGTGTGTGTGTGCTACGTGTGTGTCTCCACCTCCTCCCAGGTAATGCGGGATTCTAAGAACGCCATCGTGCGGGAGTGTTTCTCCGGCCTGGAGCCAGACAGCAGGAGGAGGCCTGAGACAGTGAGCAGGCTCCAATGAAACACCAACAAAGCACCAACAAAACACCAACAAAACACTAACAAAACACCAACAAAACACAGACAAAACACCAGTAAAGCACCAACAAAACACCAGCAAAGTACCAACAAAACACCAGCAAAGCAGCAACAAAACACCAGCAAAGCACCAGCAAAACACCAACAAAACTCAAACAAAACACCAGCAAAACACCAGAAAAACACCAACAAAACACCCACAGAAAGAATGGCGTGATTTTATTGAAATCACTTCATTTGATCCCACCCCCTTGAACCAAATTTGCAGTTCGCCACACTCTGTCAGGGACAGCCTGGTCCTTGACCCACACCACGTGTGTTTGACACCCAGACTGTTGGGGACCGGCTTGTCTGTTTGTCCGTAGGTGGCCACGCAGTTTAAGAGCAGTCTGCTGGGGCTGACAGAGATCCTCATGGCTAAGGAGGCCTGGTACGTCCGCTGCCTCAAGTCCAACGAGTCCAAGCAGCCAGGTCAGAGCCGCTCACTACCGCCTGCCTCTCCCCTCGCTAGACCCTCCAGGCACGCCTAACCACTTCTACTTTCCTCAATAACACCTTCCCCTTGTCTTCCTCACACACACACTCACACCGCAGGACGGTTTGACGAAGTGCTGGTCAGGCACCAGGTGAAATACCTGGGCCTGATGGAGCATCTGCGGGTCAGGCGAGCCGGCTTCGCGTACCGACGGCGATACGAAGTCTTCTTAAAGAGGTTCCAGAGAGTACATCTCACTCACAGCATCCATCACTGACCAATCTTGCATTATGCATTATATCTATCATCATTATTATTACATACATAGCATTTACATATAGTATTTATTTATATTATATCTATACAGTATATCTATATACTATATAGTGTCATTACTGTTGAGAATCAAGACAAGAGCGAACCTTACCGGTCCCTACTGGTGTGATGGTGGTGTGTGATCCAGGTACAAGCCCCTGTGCCCAGCCACCTGGCCCCATTGGCATGGAGTTCCGAGCGATGGCGTGGAGGTGCTGGTCCAACACCTGGGCTACATGCCTCACGAGTACAGCATGGGCCGGTGAGACGCCCTGGTCTTCTCTTGACCTGGATCCTGGCCAGGCCCGGTCCAGGCTTCTCCTGTAGCCTTTGGGTTTTCAATGACAAAGGAAGGAGAACGTTCACACCTTTTTTTTTCGTCCCTTTTTGCCGCAGAACTAAAATCTTCATCAGGCATCCGAGGACGCTGTTTGCCACGGAGGACGCCTACGAGAGATGCAAACATGAACTAGGTATGTCCGCGAGTTTGACAGATTCATCACACAGTACGTATCTTTATTATTCAACCGTTTTCTAAATAATACGCTGATACTGCAGCAACAAGGCTCCAAGCCAAGTACAAGGGCTACAGGGCGAAGGGAGAATTCAGAAGACAGAAGGAAGCCGGTGAGTATGGGACACATTTCCATCAACTGAATGAATCAAAGGCAAAAGACAATCGACCAACCTGACTGGACAAAGTTACATTACATTACATTTAGTCATTTAGCAGACGCTCTTATCCAGAGCGACTTACAGTAAGTACACGGACATTCCCCCGAGGCAAGTAGGGTGAAGTGCCTTGCCCAAGGACACAACGTCATTTGACACGGCTGGGAATCGAACCAGCAACCTTCTGATTACCAGCCCGATTCTCTAACCGCTCAGCCACCTGACTTACAGTGTGCCTTCTGTCCTTCAGCCACTAAGATTGAGACTTGCTGGAGAGGCGTCCAGGCCAGGAAGGAGAAGGACAGGAGAGCCTGGGCAGTAAAGGTCATCAAGAAGTAAGAGACACCCAGCCAATCATCACCCATCACCCCACAACCAGATCTAGACTTCTCCTTCATCCCCTTATAGTCCCACAGTGGAAGGGACATTCACACTAGTTATGATACAGAAACTACTGTCGCTGACCGATCCTTTTTGTCCCCCCAGGTTTATTAAAGGGTACATGACCAGGAAGGAAGCCAAGACAACAGACAACTCAGAGTATCTGATGTTCGTCCGACAGAGCTACCTGAACCGGCTGAAAGCCAGCCTGCCCAAGACGGTTCTGGACAAGACCACCTGGCTCACCCCTCCACCAGTCATGCGGGAGGTACTGCTGCCTGTGTTTTACCCGAGGCTGATGGTGAGGCTCGTCGCTCGTCACCCCGCACGAGGACGAGCCTCACAGTCCGTCCTCTCTCCGCCCACAGACCTCCGAAATCCTGCGCCAGATGAACATGCGCCTCATGGTCAGGAAGTACGTCCGAGGCATCACTCCGCAGCGGAAAGCGCAGGTACGCGCACCCCCCCTGTCCGAACGAGGGGCTTGAGAAGGACTGCGTGTAGGGTTGCAGACCCCAAGCTTGGTTGTGTCTGTGGAGTCTCACTCTACATGCTGCCTGATGGAAAAATCATGTTTCCAATGCGTTTTTTCTTCTCTTTCTCAGCTTCAGCTTAAGGTTATCACCAGCGCCATCTTCAAGGGGAAGAAGGACAGCTACCCAGCCAGTGTTGCTCAACCCTTTCTGGACACCAGGATCAGTCAGTACAGGAGTTGACTTTAAACCATTGCCATATATTGCACCCTTGCCATTTTTGCACCCATGTCATTTTGCACTAAGCACCCTATTTGTATTTGTGTATTTTTTTTACATTGTACATTATAGCTATTTTATACTTTATATTTATTTTATTCTACATACCTGTCCCCTTAGTATTAGTTTGTATTACTTAATTAGACTTTGCACCTTTTGTATAGTGTAGTATAGTTAGACTTGTTTAAACTTACACCACTTATTTATTTACTCCTATATGTTGAATGTATGCCCCTTCCTGCCAAAGTCAATTCCTTGTCTGTGCAAACTTTCATGGTGATTTAAACCCTTTCTGATTCAGATTCTGATTCACATCCTGCCAGCACACTCTTAACAATACAGTCTGACCTATCGCACCATATTCTCTTCACAGGTGAACAGGACATAAACATGAAAGTACTGCAAATGATTCGCAACGAACGTATCAAGGTAACTCTTTGAATGGTTTTGTGTGTACCATAGCAGTCAGAACTCATGTCCAAAAAAAAAACAAGAGCCACTTTTTTCCTCTATATTCCTCTGGTTGAATGATCCATCTCTACCTCGCTCTCTCTCCTTCCTTCTTCATTCCCATCTCTCTCCACCCACAGTACAGCGTCCCTGTGGTGAAGTATGACAGGAATGGGTTCAAGCCCAGAGATCGACAGCTCATCCTCACCACAACAGCGGCGTACATAGTCGATGAAGCCAAAGTCAAACAGCGGGTACTGTACACCACCCTCAGAGGTGAGCGGGGCCATTTACCTGGGCTGGATCTGATGAATGCTGTCACCATTTCAGGCTGTACTGACCTGTGTGAATGTTTGTTTTGGATGCAGGTGTGTCGGTCAGTAACTTGACTGATAACGTTGTCATTTTCCATGTTACATGTGAGGATGTCAAACAGAAGGTAATGTGAATGCACCTCTTGGACACGTAATCTGAATCTGGTAGTCTTCATGTTTATCCTCCATTTGCTGTAATGTCAATTCCATGTGTGGTGTAACTTTTGTAATCCACTGCTCCTTAGGGTGACCTGGTCATGCAATGTGACCACTTGTTTGAAATGTTGACCAAACTCAGTGTGGTGGCTAACAAGCAGGGCGCCATTAAAGTGGTTCAGGGAAGGTGAGTTTCAGAAGGTGAAACCATGTTCTCAGAAACCGCCAGGTTGACACCTGACCACTGTTGTTGTTTTTCCAGCATCAAGTTTGAATTCAAGGCAGGAAAAGAGAACACTGTGGACTTCAGCACTGGACAGGAGCCCATGGCGTACAAGGCCAAGAATGGCCACCTCATGGTGGTGAGGAATGGGTTTACCTGGGCGAGGGTGTGTGGTCAAGACATCCAGTGCTTTTGGAATGGGTCAGATCAGTAAATGAATGTTGTTTTTCGGTCACTGTAGGTGTCCACTCGTACCAGAGCCCGATGACCTTGATGCCTCCTGGCACTGGACTACACATCAGCACCTACTCACCTCCAGACACCTGCGACAGGCCTTCACGCCTCACCCACTTACATGACTGGATGTTCGTCATTTGCGTCAACTGGCCCACAATCTGATCCATACAATTTCTAAGCTAAATGCAAGGAACTTTTACAATAGACATGGGTGGTGATTCCTCTGTCACTGGAGAGTTAGCAGTTAAATTAAGTTTTGTATGGGGAAATAGATGTTAGAAACTACACCATCTCCCTTTCAACTACAATCTTCATATTTCACTAATTTTATAAGATTATATATCTATGTAACAGCTGTTTTTAAAGCCATATGTACCATAATTTTGTACTATGAGAAATAAAAAAACAAGCATTATAAATAGCTGGTATAAATACTTTATTGTTGGTATAAATACAGTATATGTAAAATATTCTGTGTGCATGTTTGTTTGTAGAAACAGATTTATCTAGAAGTACCGAAGTTCGTTAAAAAGACACACATTTCCATCTGGCTTGTGGACATAGTACACGCGTCTTAATGACTGCTATGATGAGGGACAGGTCTAATTCCTCTGGCTGTTAAAAGCTTGTTGGGAGACAGGCCTCTTTCACTGAGGGGGGGGGGGGGGTGTCTGGTTTCACTCATTCATTCCAGCCATGGGCTCCATCATCCAATCACCCTGGAACATTCAACACCTCCTGCCACAGCTCAGGTTCTCACCTTTGAAATGATCACTTGCGAGGAACTTAGGAACACTTAATTAAATAGTCATCAAAAAAAGATGTCTTACGGGGCTCTGAAATAGGCTACAGCTTCCATTACCTCCAAATCTGACATATTCAACAATGGGTATTGTCATTGTGATTTCAATACGAATGAATTCAAATGAGGCCACGACCTGAGGGATACTACTTGGTCGAAGGCTGCCATCCTCTGATAGACCACTGCCTCCTAGTGGGGATTTCTGGAACAGCAGGTTCCCTGCCATGATCAGGTGTCTTAACACTAAGTAACAAATGAGCATGTATGACAGCACGTATGACATACCAAAACAGTATTGGACAATAAACATCCGACTTGTCTACTGCACATATCGCATGGCTCTTATTTTTCTGGCTGTTTATCGAGGCTGTAAGGAGGGAAACAAAGAAACATACACTGACAATGATTTCTACTGGAGCCATGACTGCATAAAATCCTTTTCATATTAAAAACAAATACTGCAGGTCCATACACTAGCATACACGACCTCAAGACTCTGCTAGGACACACAGAACAGCGACACACCTCTAGATACCTCTTCACACAAGACAATAAAACACTTTCAGATAACTACCAAAAAAAGGGAATTCACCACTTTAAACCAGTTTAAGTTTGAACCCTCTCACCAAGCCAACTTCTAGAGGGTGGTAGGACGAGAGAGAGAGAGTGGGGGAGAGAGAGAGAGAGAGAGGCATGGGGTGTAAGGCACAGGCGACAGTCCAGCACCAGAGTGCTCTCCTGGAGTGTGGGGGAGCAGGGCTGGGGGGGATGTTGCTTGATAGGACAGCAGTCACTGGTGGTGGTGGTGCGTGCGATCGTCGGGCCGCTTGACGTGGATCCGGCGAACCCTGTCGATGCGGTCGCGCTCGTCATCCTCGTCAAGGTGGTGGGAGCGTCCGGCGGCGCCCCCCGTGGCCTCCAGGAGGGCGTTGTCGGGGCCACGCCCGTCCTGGGACTCGTACAGCAGGATGTTGAGGGTCTCCTCGTAGATGCGAGCCTCGGGGAACTCCACCTGAGGAACGGCAGGGGGAGGAGCTTAGAGGACGCCAACACGTTAAACACTCTAAAGAACGAATCATCATCACAAACCCATGATCCAAAAACACCCGCTCTAATCCAGAATCCTAACATCCCATTCTCAGCCCAGACCTGCAGCAGGCTAGCATGTTACCTTGGTCTGCTTCTTCTCCGTGGCGTAGACTATGGAGGTGCAGCACACCTCTGCGATCTTGCGGCCCTGCCCGTAGAAGGACCAGCAGCAGATCTCATCTCCGATCACGTCCTTGATGAACAGCACGCGGTTGTTGAAGCGCAGCGACAGCTTGTCAAACAGCTCGATGTTCTTCAGCATGTTGTCGTCGGAATTACTACGCCCAGAGAAAGGACAGAATATGAGGTTGGTCACGGCACAAGGTAGTCAACAGGGATGTGAATAATAAGCTCAATATCTTATCATTTTCGTCTCTCTTAATAATTTAGAAATCGTCACCTGGTGTAGGAGTATTTGTTGTTGCTTCTGTTGTACAGGAGCTTGACTGTTGGCTGTAGACACAAAGTGGAAATCAGCAGCCAATCACAGATCAAACCTAGAACACAGGCAGGTACAACAGCAGACAGAACGACTTTTATTGGAGGACCGTAACCTTGTTAGAGGTAGCGATGAGTCTCTGCTCCTCCTTAGATGATGTCACCAGGGGCACTTTACAGAACGGCTCGTAGGCGTCTTTGTTCTAGAACACAGGAGACGGAACCTCAAGCAACACGTCAAGAGACGCGTTCACAACAGCTGCGTCGCCACGTGGGAACAACCAAGGAGGGCGGTCCCGGAACAGGGGAGTCTGGAGGGGGACTGTACCTGCAGAGCGGCCTGGCATTCATCCGCCAGGCCCTGGACCAGGTAGTACTTGGCCTCCGCCAGTAGCTCCTCTGTCTCCCTCCGGCTGTCTGGCAGGGGCACCGCCCCATCCCTCAGGTAGTTCAGGACGGTCCCAAAGTGTTTCCCACAGCGGTCGATCAGAATCCAGCCTGGGTGAGGGGGTGAGAGGTGGTCAGGATCGGACCGCAACCCCCAGATCCCTCCCCCCGTGACGTCAGACAGACGGGACAGATGTGGGTGGAGCCTACCTTCACTGTCTGTGAGGACCTCCATCCTGCCGCTGAACATGGCCTTGAGCATGGTGTCCTGCTTGGTCAGCGTCTGCATGGTGGTGTAGTAGAGTGCGCCGCCCACGTTCAGCTTCACATACTTCGAGCTGGGGCTGGAACCTTTGAACGAAGTGGTACGGGTCGTAGCTGCAGGCAACCCCGTGCTCACCACGCTCTCTCCTGACATATCTTCCTGTTATGACATCATACAAATGTTTGACCACTCTGTGGATGACCAACCGGAGACAGAATGCCACCGTCTCTAGTGCCCTGACACCATAAACCAATACAAGTAATGGGATTTATTTTAAATGAGTGAAAATAAATACACGCAATACATACATAAATCCAAGCCGTTTATAATATATCACAGACACTAACAAGCCAATGGTAAGTGTCTAACTTGCTAGCTTGCCCGAGAGACTAGCCAGTAGCTACACAAAGAACGTCTTCCGTACTTGAAAACAGCAACCATTTAATCATTTCCAAAGTAAATACACATGATAATTAAGCAAAAGGATTATTCTGTGATATTTACCATAGAACCCCAAACAGCCTTAAGAATTCAATTGGTTACCAGTCTGAAAGAGGTAGATAGATGTTGTAAGAATTAGCTATCAGACTGACCACTTCCGGACTGTTGCGCACTTATAATGACGTCATTAGTGAAAGGTTTTTTTGGGGCGGTGCACCCAAAAAACATTAAATGCTATGCTCCTTGTTGTTACCGAATGCGTTTGACTTGTCCAATCATTAGGGATTACAACGGATTAAAATGCCCTTTAAATGTAATAATAGAATATAAATTAATTTCCGTACTTGAAAGAGTAACAGATCTTCGTCCCCTGGTCCACATGACCAGTAAGAAATGTTCCACACGCACTCTAGCCGCGACCTAGCAATTGCAGTCGAACGTGATATCTCACAAGCAGTGCTTCTGCGTATCTGACACTGTGCTGGTGTTTATTGAATACAAACCAAATATTCCACTGTCAAACAATGCAATATGAAGATTTGATCAAGTTCAACGATTATCACCATGGCAAAGTGATATCCAACTCGGAATGATTTCAGTGCGACAGTGGGAGGATTAATGGCTGCAGTTACTGTAAGAATCTTCTGTTATTGTTTACATATTGAAACCGCAAAACTTATGGCCTCTAACAATAATGATGTCATTGGCAGACAATCATATTGTTTTGTTTAGTGCGGGTCAACATCGTTGATTTATCATGAAAACGCTTTTCTTTATAGAATGACATTGGTGTGACGAAGTGTTATGCTTGCCAGCTAGCTATTAGCTATCTTGTTAGCTAGTGGTATCCATTAGTGTGCGCTGTCAAGCTATCTAGCTAGCGCTAGCTTTGCTTTCTAGAAGTAGTTACAGTAGGTTGCAAGAAAACATAATACCAATTGCCAGGGAAGTGAGAAACGGTATAAACGGTTCATAATGTGCGTTTATGCAATGCCTTACTTGTTGAAGACAGTGCAAATCCATGCATTAGAATATGTTGATGTTATTTAAATATGTATTTTGTTATTGTCCACAGAGATGACAGATCGAACAGTTTTCGCTGGGCTATTCTGGAGGTCGATATAGATAATGCTTAAGTGACTGGAGAAGCTTAGTGCCTCGTGAGTCACAAGGTCCAGAATACACCAGCAGGGAAATTACACAGAAGGGTAAGGAAAGCCAACCGCTTAGAATGATGTTTGGACATCATCATGCCAATACACTCGTAGTAGGAATCTAAAAATATCTCACAATACTGTCAAATCAAATAATATGACCAAATAATATTGTCAACAAGGTGCTATTGCCCCCCCCCCCCCGCCCCCTAAACCTATCCTTTTTACTTGTCGTTTTATCAGGGGTGCACAATGTTTAGTGCAACTCAGAGTTCGAAGTCAGAGTTCCTGGATAAAGCCAGGCTGGCACGTGAGGAGAGGAAGGGCTACAAAGAGAAGGAGAGAGCGGCCACGCTAATCCAGGCCCTCGTTAGAAGATTCCTCTGCCGCTGCAGACTCCAGAAGCAAATACGGTTAGTTCTCTCAATACATTTAGTCATAATAGGCTCCCGTCATGAACCGTGATGACTAGTAGACTCAGAAGTCTTGTTATTTGGTCTTTCTGAGCCGTATGCGCTTTTTCTTCCTTCATGAGATGCATGTTCTCTTTCTGTCTCAACAGGAAAGACGTGGATGACTTCTTTCTAACCTCTGATGCAGGGACATCAAAAAGAAACGCACTATCCATTTTTAAAATTGCACGGAAGTTATTATTTATATATTGCCAAGATGATAAGCTGGTGAGTTGGCTTATTTGTTATAATGGTAGTAATTTAGCGATTCATATTTTTAGCAGGTATTTATCAAACCAGCGTTAAAAACTCCTAGAAATATGGTGCTCGGTGCTGTTTGCATGAATGAGTTGAAACTTTCTTTTGGATCAACAGCGGTTTGAGAAGCTTTGCCGTTCTATACTTGCCAGTATGGAGGTTGAAAACGAGCCCAAAGTAAGTCTGTAACTGACAACTTTGGATTACTTAAATGATTTATTTCTGTACAGATCCTAATAACTTTTCATATTTCTGTTGGTTTTCAGGTTTGGTATGTGTCCTTGGCTCTCTCCAAAGACCTTACCATCGCTTGGATCAAACAGATAAAAGACGTTCTGTGGGTCTGCTGTCAGTTGTTGAAGAAGTTGAAGGTACCGTGAATCTAGTCACTTGAACGGTTTTCCCGATTGAAGGTCAATGATTTGGGGCGTTGGAATGTAATAACGCATCATATCCTGCTGTGTCCCTCAGCCTGACATCCTGCAGGACAACAAACTAGTGACTCTGTATCTCACCATGTTGGTGACCTTCACTGACCCCTCAACTTGGAAGATAATGAGAGGAAAAGGTCAGTCCCACACTAAAACCAAATGATAGTTAACATGTTTCTCTTCCAATGTGCGGTGTGCTGTCTGACAAACACAACGATACACGTTTCCCTTTTCTCACCACGCCAGGGGAAGCTCTCAGACCAGCGCTGACTCGTATCTGCGAAAACATCATGGGACATTTGAATCAAAAAGGATTCTACTCTGTTCTGCAGGTGCGCTTGTTCTCCCTTGCTCGTCAGTCATACGACTTCAGCACCGCCAATTGTGTTCTTAACCGCTAATCTTTCCTGTGTTAGATTCTTCTCACCAATGGATTGGCCCGCTCCAGGCCCTCTCTCTCCAAGGGAACACTTACAGCAATATTTACACTGTCACTAAGGTGTGTTGTCAGTGGACCTTTAGTCCACTTTTGAATAAATGTAGTCTGTGTTTAGGCAGTAGTGAGCAGGCCTACCCAAGATTTGTCTTCCTCCAAGGTTGTTGTTTTTCTTATTTTGATTTGGACCTTTTATCACATTCTGCTTAGGACAGTGATCTGGCTCACATTGATGGACCAGTCTATAGAAACAGGGACAGGGACATGCACAGTGTTGAGAGCCTGTTTCAGTCTATAGAAACAGGGACAAGAGCATGCACAGTGTTCAGAGCCTGTTTCAGTCTATAGAAACAGGGACAAGAGCATGCACAGTGTTCAGAGCCTGTTTCAGTCTATAGAAACAGGGACAGGAGCATGCACAATGTTCAGAGCCTGTTTCAGTCTATAGAAACAGGGACAAGAGCATGCACAATGTTCAGAGCCTGTTTCAGTCTATAGAAACAGGGACAAGAGCATGCACAGTGTTCAGAGCCTGTTTCAGTCTATAGAAACAGGGACAGGAGCATGCACAATGTTCAGAGCCTGTTTCAGTCTATAGAAACAGGGACAAGAGCATGCACAATGTTCAGAGCCTGTTTCAGTCTATAGAAACAGGGACAGGAGCATGCACAATGTTCAGAGCCTGTTTCAGTCTATAGAAACAGGGACAAGAGCATGCACAATGTTCAGAGCCTGTTTCAGTCTATAGAAACAGGGACAGGAGCATGCACAGTGTTGAGAGCCTGATTCTGTTTCCAGACCAGTTATCGCTGCTCACTTCTCGGACAACCTCCTGAGATCTTTCCTCCTCCACATCATGTCTGTCCCAGCCGTCGTATCTCACCTCAGCGTGCTCACCCCAGAGGTAAACACTCACTTTTACTGACGGCCACATGTAGGTCTGCTGAATTCCGTTTTGAGGTGGATTATGATTGGCTCTGGTTCCGTGTGTGCTTCCTGGACACAGTGCATGGCCTCCATCCAGACTCATGACCTCCTGAGGAAGTTCATCCTGTTCCTCAGCCGTGAGGAGCAGTGTGGAGACATCTGTGTGTGCTTGGAGGGAAGCCACACCCTCTGCCTGCTGGGTAGGAGAGATTTGTTGGTTTGATGTTGGACGTAGATTCATTTTATGGGGCTCTGAAGGAGGTTGAAGGTCGGAGGTTTATGGGTTATTTTTGTAGACGTTCCGGAGATGCTTGCTGTCGAATTTGTCCAACTGTCCCCTTTCCTAGGTCATTTGATTTGTATTGATCTGTGATCTGCTTGTCCTCTGTAGGAAACCTGATCCACTTGGGCTTCCTCAGTGAGAAGGTGCTGGAGGAGGAGGCCAACCATTTTGTGAAGGACCTCACTGACATGCTGTCCTATTGCCAGAGATACGTTTCCCAGAAGAAGTCCAACCTCACACACTGGCACCCGGTGCTTGGCTGGTTCTCCCAAACTGTAGACTACGGGTGGGTAGGAGAACCTCCCAGTCTGAATGTGGAATCAATCATAAGGAAAATCAAAAGACTCATGTCTCTGTTTCTCCCTTATTTCCCCCCTCTTCTCTTCTCCTCCCCAGCCTGAATGAGTCCATGCCGCTGGTCACCAGGCAGCTCCAGTACCTGTGGGGTGTTCCTGTGATCAGGACTCTCTTCTCTGACGTCCTCAGTAAGAAACTAGAGAGCCAGGAGCCCGCCCCTCCACCTCAGCAGCCAACCACGTCGCAGAACAACCTGCCAGTCAAGAGTGAGTCACATCGAACTGTAAAGACAGCATTTGAAATGCAGCAGGCGTATTGCCCAGGACCCAAGGACAGGCAATGCTGGGAAGTTGTTTGGATGAGCAGTTCGCGACGAATAAATAATGAAATCATTTCCCCTAGACCTTTTCAAGCGGGCGTTCCAGAAGTCGGCGTCCGTCCGGAACATTCTGAAGCCAGTGGGGGGGAAGAGGGTAGACTCTGTGGAGGTGCAGAAGGTGTGCAGCATCTGTGTGCTTTACCAGACGGCCCTCACCACCCTCACACAGATACGACTGCAGATCCTCACTGGTAAGTCTCTCAGCGCACACACACACACACACACACACATTCACACACACACTCACACACACACACCCACACTCGCACACACACTCACAGCACACTGATTCACTCTGCCCCCTTGGTGTTTCCTCAGGCCTGACCTACCTGGACGACCTGCTGCCTAAGCTGTGGGCGTTCATCTGTGAGCTGGGCCCTCAGGGGGGTCTCAAGCTGTTCATGGAGTGTCTGAACAACGACACGGACGAGTCCAAGCAGCTCCTGGCCATGCTCATGCTTTTCTGCGACTGCTCGCGACACCTCATCACGTAGGCCCCCCCAAACTTCCCCGTCCAATCGAAACTCTCCGTTACGAGAGCGAGATAAAAATCGCATGCGAGCACATTCGTGTGGACGAACGGTGGGCTCGTTGGGTTGCAGCGACTCACCCCCGTCACCTTCTGTTTGCCGCAGCATCCTGGATGACATCGAGGTTTACGAGGAGCAGATTTCATTCAAGACTGAAGAGCTCGTCACCATATCTTTCTTCCTGAACACGTTCGTGTACAAGATGGTGTGGGATGGCATCTTGGGTAAGTGTCTTCCCTGCTCCAACCCCCCCCTTCCCTCCGCGTCAGCTGTCAGCTAAGCTAAGTAAGCTAATCATGTTTGTGACAGAAAATGCCAAGGGGGAGAAGCTGGACCTGTTCCACAGCGTCCATGGCTGGCAGATGGTGCTCTACGAGAGGGACTGCAGGAGAAAGTTCTCCCCTGAGGACCACTGGCTGCGCAAGTGAGTGACCGGCCTTGATAACACGATAAACGAACATATCCAGACTGCCCCGAATCGGTGCTGTCCCCAGAGGATCACTGTGGAGCGCTGGCTGACGGTAGTGGTGTTATTGGCTGTTAATCTCTCCTCCGGTTCCTCCAGGGACTTGAAGCCGAGCTTACTGTTCCAGGAGCTGGAGAAGGGGAAGAGGAGAGCACAGCTGATACTGCAGTACATTCCTCACGTTATCCCTCACAAGAACGTAAGGGGAACCGTGGGTGAAAATACCCATCTTCTAGAACATTGGTTTAGTTTCTTGTCCTCCATTCGGTCAGCCTGTGATGCGTCTGATTGGTCGTTCTTGCCTTTTAGAGGGTCCTGTTGTTCCGGAACATTGTTACCAAGGAGAAGGAGAGCCTGGGATTGGTGGAGACAAGCTCCGCCTCCCCCCACGTTACCCACATCACCATTCGCCGCTCACGAATGCTAGAGGTATGAAGCTGCCTCTCTTTCTACTGTACAGGCAGCAGCAACAACAGTCTCCGCCAGACGCTAACCTTTGACCCCTCGTGTGTGTCTGTCCAGGATGGATATGACCAGCTCCGTCGGCTGCCTGTCAACTCCATTAAAGGGGTCATACGCGTGAAGTTCGTCAACGACCTGGGGGTGGACGAGGCTGGAATCGACCAGGACGGAGTCTTCAAGGAGTTCCTGGAAGAGATCATCAAGAAAGTCTTCAACCCAGCGCTCAATCTCTTCAGGGTACTGAGGTCTTTCAGCTGTCTGGTAACCGTGGCGATTGACTTCCTGCTGATGACGATGGTGTTGATGATGATTTGATGTTATTATTTTGTTCACAGACCACCAGTGGAAACGAAAGGCTGTACCCCTCCCCGACATCCTACATTCACGAGAACCACCTGCAGCTCTTTGAGTTTGTGGGGAAGATGCTGGGAAAAGCCATGTATGAGGTACGACCAACAAAACTCTCCCTAACGACAGCAACTTAGGACAATGCCTCGGTCAGGCTGGGTAAACAGGTGCCATGATCTCGGTGCATGTCTGGGGGGGTCAGATGGCTGAGCGGTTAAGGAGTCGGGCTATTAATCAGAAGGTTGCCGGTTTAATTCCCGGCCGCGCAAAATGACGTTGTGTCCTTGGGCAAGGCACTTCACCCTACTTGCCTCGGGGGCGAATGTCCCTGTACTTACTGTAAGTCGCTCTGGATAAGAGCGTCTGCTAAATGACTGAATGTAAATGTCTGACCTTGAGCTTGACCGTGGACCTGCGTTCTGTGTGTCCAGGGCATCGTGGTGGACGTGCCCTTCGCCTCCTTCTTCCTCAGCCAGGTCCTCGGTCATCACCACACCACCTTCTACAGCTCCATAGACGAGCTGCCGTCGCTGGACTCTGAGTTCTACAAGAACCTCACCTCCATCAAGGTCAGTGGTTACTGTGGCCGGTAAATACGGTGTCTTGACTCTGACCACCAAGATACCGTTAGAACTATGCACTTCTGATCCTTGGCCCTCTGTAGTCTACTTCTATATTTTTATATTTATCTTTTATATTTCTACTACTTTTTATATTCCTGTAAGTGCCTGCTAAATGAATAAAAGGTCAAATGTAAATGTCTCCTTGAAGACCCAGAAATACCACTTTGATGTCCTTGTTCGCTCACTTTCTACAACGTCCTGGTTTTCTCTCCTCCTGTTTGTCGTCTTGTGATTGGTCGTTTGCGTCGCAGCGCTATGACGGGGACGTCGGCGACCTGGGACTGACGTTATCGTATGACGAGGACGTCATGGGACAGGTGAGGGCTCGCCTTCCAAGAACACGTAGAAATTTGAAGGTACAGGAAGTGACACACCTTTAACGCTCTGCGTGTGTTCCTTCACAGCTGGTCTGTCACGAGCTGATACCGGGGGGGAAGACCATGCCTGTCACCAATGAAAACAAGTGAGTCGACGCATGTCTGGTTTGGTTTGATGTTTTGGCATTTCAGCTGTCCACACCCTTGTTAGGGTCGAAAACTCCTATTCTCCATACATCCCCTCCATACATCCCTGACTTTGTCCCCTCCCCTCTCTTCTCTTCTCTTCTCTTCTCTTCTCTTCTCTTCTCCCATCCCCTCCCCTCCCCTCCCCTCCCCTCCCCTCCCCTCCCCTCCCCACCCCTCCCCTGTCTTCCCCTGTCTTCCCCTGTCTTCCCCTCCCCTGTCTTCCCCTGTCTTCCCCTCCCCTGTCTTCCCCTGTCTTCCCCTCCCCTCCCCTGTCTTCCCCTGTCTTCCCCTCCCCTCCCCTGTCTTCCCCTCCCCTGTCTTCCCCTCCCCTGCAGGATCAGCTACATCCACCTGATGGCCCACTTCCGCATGCACACCCAGATCAAGGAGCAGACGGCCGCCTTCATCAGGGGCTTCCGCAGCATCATCAACCCAGAGTGGCTGCACATGTTCTCCACCCCGGAGGTGCAGCGCCTCGTCTCCGGGGACAACGCCGAGATCGACCTGGATGACCTCAAGTGCGTGACCCCTCTGTCTTCCCGGTGTATCATTGGCGTGCAATTGTTTATTGTTGTCCTCATACAGTACATACATTATGCACAGTATTTGTTTAAGCATTATATCGGCCATATTAACCATCCATGTAGGCACAAAGACAATCTCACAATCTCCACCTCTGGTCTCCAGGAAACACACTGTTTACTACGGCGGCTTCCACAGCAGTCACAGGGTCATCATCTGGCTGTGGGACATCCTGGCCAGTGACTTCACCGCCGAGGAGAGGGCCATGTTCCTCAAGGTGAGCCTCGCCGACCTCCCCTCCGCAGCCAGCCTCCCCTCCACAGCCAGCCTCCCCTCCACAGCCAGCCTCCCCTCCGCAGCCAGCCTCCCCTCCGCAGCCAGCCTCCCCTCCGCAGCCAGCCTCCCCTCCGCAGCCAGCCTCCCCTCCACAGCCAGCCTCCCCTCCGCAGCCAGCCTCCCCTCCGCAGCCAGCCTCCCCTCCGCAGCCAGCCTCCCCTCCGCAGCCAGCCTCCCCTCCACAGCCAGCCTCCCCTCCACAGCCAGCCTCCCCTCCACAGCCAGCCTCCCCTCCACAGCCAGCCTCCCCTCCACAGCCAGCCTCCCCTCCACAGCCAGCCTCCCCTCCGCAGCCAGCCTCCCCTCCACAGCCAGCCTCCCCTCCACAGCCAGCCTCCCCTCCGCAGCCAGCCTCCCCTCCACAGCCAGCCTCCCCTCCGCAGCCAGCCTCCCCTCCACAGCCAGCCTCCCCTCCACAGCCAGCCTCCCCTCCCCTCCACGACCGTGTTCACAGGTGAATCCTCTGTTGTTGTTTGTGTTTGGTAGTTTGTTACCAGCTGTTCCAGACCGCCCCTCTTAGGGTTCGCCTACCTCAAGCCACCGTTCTCCATCCGCTGTGTGGAGGTCTCTGATGATCAGGTGAGATTCCTTTTGTATTTTTTTTTATCACCAACGTCAACAGGGGGACATGTTGTTTACGAGCTGTTGTTTATCTGCAGTTGTTTATCTGCTGTTTATGTGCTGTTGTTTATCTGCTGTTGTTTATCTGCGGTTGTTTATCTGCTGTTGTTTATCTGCTGTTGTTTATCTGCTGTTGTTTATCTGCTGTTGTTTATCTGCTGTTGTTTATCTGCTGTTGTTTATCTGCTGTTGTTTATCTGCTGTTGTTTATCTGCTGTTGTCTGTGTGTCTCCAGGACACCGGGGACACCCTGGGCAGCGTCCTCCGCGGCTTCTTCACCATCAGGAAGAAGGAGCCTGGTGGTCGCCTGCCCACCTCCTCCACCTGCTTCAACCTGCTCAAGCTGCCCAACTACAGCAAGAAGAGCATCCTGAGGGACAAGCTGCGCTACGCCATCAGCATGAACACAGGCTTCGAGCTCTCCTAACTGGGGCAGCCTGGAGGCCAGGGGGTTGGGGAAAGCCCCCTTATCCAGGCTTAGGGGTCAGGCTTGCCCGGAACAAATCAAGTCGGCGGAGCACTCCATCCCCCTTCGTCTCAGCCAGTCCAAGACAGATTAGTTCCACCCCCCCCCCTCCCCCGCCCTCAGCCAGGGAGACCTCCCTCGCCCAAACCTCCCCCCAAGGGCTCCCTGCCCCGTTTCTTCCCAGGTTACTATGACAACGTTTTTAAGTTTCTTTTTTTTAAAGGGCACCCGTCGCTTTGAGTGTGAATTCGTGGACTTTCTGATGAAGCGGAAAGGAAGGAAAGTCATCTGAGCTGTCTGATTGGAGAGCTTGCTCTGTCCTCCACTCTTACCACCCCCCCTGAAATTCAACCCTCCCCAGAACCCTGTCTTTCACTCTCTCTCTCTCTCTCTCTCTCAGGCCTGGATCTGTCGATACTCGGATCTAACACTCCCATGTCAAGTGAACTGGAAAGCAATATAGATGCAATGCAAGCCATTAGACACGCAAAATGACTCTCCACACGAGCAAGACCAAGGGATGTTTTATTATACTGGAGTATATTATCCGGGCAACTTTCTGAGTCTTTGTGGAACATGATGAAAGCACCTTTTTATAAAGAGACGACAAATCACTGCCTCATGTTCAACAACAATCATGAAGGAGGACTGGTCTAGACCAGGTCACATGACTAAACCAGGTCACATGACTAGACCAAGTCACATGACTAGACGAGGTCACATGACTAGACCAGGTCATGTGTCCATGCCTGTTTCCATATGTGGATATTGTGTCCCTTGTTAATCGACTTGTGAAATATGGACGACTTGGCTGATCTCTCTGTAAACACACAACCCTTTTCCTGAAGGCCCTTCCCCCTTGTCTCTCCTCTTCTCTATGTGACCGTGCACCCTGATAAGAACTTCAGATATTGCACAGCAATGCAATTATAATACTAAAAGCGATTGCACATGTTCCTCATGTAGTCTGACACAGACCAGGATGTCACATCTTAAGAGTATTCACTTCAGTTCTTTTTTTCTTTAGATAAACAGATTGGACGTCGTCACTGGAATGCTTTTGCTATGATTTGCTGTTCCAAACTGCAGTGCTAGAACGCCGCTAGTCCGTGTTTCCGGTCGTTACACAGCCCCACAGAGTCTGTCACAGTGAAGTCATCGATGAAGAACCGTAGTCCGTCTGCAAGGATTCAACCGACGATTTGTCACATGACACCGAGTGCCTCCTGTATGTCCCCTTCTCACGCGTCCTGTTCCATGTGGAGTGTTCCATCTGGAGTGTTCCATCTGGAGTGTTCCATCTCGAGTGTTCCATCTGGAGTGTTCCATCTGGAGTGTTCCATCTGCAGTGTTCCATCTCGAGTGTTCCATCTGCGGTGTTCCATCTCGAGTGTTCCATCTCGAGTGTTCCATCTCGAGTGTTCCATCTCGAGTGTTCCTGCGTCTCTTGGAACCAAGCCATAAATACAGATAAAGGCATTTGTTAGGATTCTTGATCCAGCTTTGAGGAGCCAGCAGAGATCCTACAGCGACACCCTCCATCGCCAGTCCACCAACCAACAACCGTCTGGTTTCATTTCTCAGTGGCTGAAAGGATGCTCTCGTCTCAGTGGACCTTATAGCCATGCGGAACTGAGTTCAGACAAGGAGCAAGCCCTGCTACATGATGTCATGGGTTGGTTGATCACCTGATTAACTGAAATGTAACCACGCCTTTCCCACGCAGATTTGACCAGTATGCAGCCAATAGTGTCCCCAGTGGTTTAATGCTATTCTACCTAAAAGATCCATGGGCCGAAATCTGTGACCTGTCTCTGTGTGAAGTGGCAGTTGGTATTAAAATCGTCTGTACTGTACGTTGTCTCTCTATTTAAGTTAAATTAAAGTCATTCCGCAAATGGAGGCAATCGGAACAATTTTTTCTCTCTATGACAGCTATTTCCCTATTTATGGTGTTGTCGGCAATGCAACATTTTACTCATCATTTTGGCCTTATCAATGCTGTTGTAGAACTACCCCTTTCAAAAATAAATATTTAAGCAGTGTTATGTGGCTTAAAAATAGTAACGCTACATAAAAATCGACCTTCATTGAGACTTGTTCCTAGTGAGAGAGACACTGACAGATACCTCATAAGCTAATGTGTATGATGATAATTCTCATCAATTTTAAATGATGTCATGAAATCTAGCTATATGAGTATCAACTCTTTTTTATAAATTCAAAAAAAATCCAGGAATTGGTCATCGTGGTCCTTTGGAACAGTCTCCTTTTTAAAAGTGTCTTTTAAACGGGTTGCACTATGTGATATAAAGTTGTTGAAAAGGCTCCTGTGTGAAACGTGTAAGATATGATATTATCTCTGCTGTAAAACATTAACATTGAGTCATGTATGTTAACCATTCATTAAAAAATCTTTAACATCACAAACGTCCTTATGTTGTATCATTTACTCGGTTTTAAAGTGCAAAGTTAGTCCCGATAAAGTCAGATGTAGCTTGGCGTTTCAGATTTATGAAGGCATCGTTATCATCATTTCATGCACCTGTTGGTATTTCTGATTTTCGTCATCCAGTATTGAGCGCTGCAGCGCAAATTCAAACAATGACTAATAAGCAGACGCCTCGGAGTTTATATGACACGGACAGGTTAAATTAGTCAGTTTTGGACAACAAGCCATTATTTTAGCAAACGTTTGGGTGAGTGGATTATGGTGTTAGTGCGCAGGCTCGAATCGAAACTTTACAAAGGCTGAGGGTCTACAGCGTTCCTTATATCACGGGCCTTGGGGAAAAATCAACAATTGACCATTCCGTGAATCATGAACAGTCCGTCAAGTCCTTCTCCAACGCGATGGTTCAAAGCCTTACGCAGGTAAGTGTGCGAGGAAAACTTTGGAGACTTATTCCGATTCTGTACACTACTTTGTAAAGCATTCTTGAACATGTTAAGTTTATTGTAATTTTGAGTTTCACTGACAACAGCGTAAACATTAGTTTTGATCAGTGTCGCCAAGTGCAGCGTAGGTGATTGAAGGTATACATTTGGGGTACCATTTTCTGATGGCTGTCTTTGTACTCATTTTCTGATTGGATGAATTCTCTTGACAATCTCCCCTTACTCTGTGGGCTGTCCTTACTAGGCCCTTAAACAGATTTAAAACTGCAAACATATTTAAGAGGCCCACATTCGACAGAATTACTGTACAGGAACAACATGGGTGGAAAAGCCAGAGCGTGTTATACATGCAAGAGGAACGGACGGCTAACATGCAGACGGTACTAAATGTGATCATGGAAATAAAGTAGTGAGGTATAGCTCAAGAGGGTGGGGCATGGTTAATAATGGTAGTATTCGTCTGTAATTTGCCCTGACTTTGCCCCTCATTTGAAAGGTAGGCGATGTTTACAGTGGAAAAAGTGACCTGTTTGTGTGGTGCAGGACCAGACTTGGGGAGCCCTGCTTGAAGACCAATGCTCTGGAGACTGTTGAGCTTCTGAAGAGGGCGAGAGCTGCCTTTCAGGCTGGACGCACTCTGAAGGAGAGCTTCAGGCTGGCCCAGTTGGAGGCCATCCTGCGCATGTTGACGGAGCACGAGTGTGACTTTGTGGACGCGCTCGGGAGAGACCTCCACAAGGTGAGAAACACTCCTGGCGCTGATGACATGAAACGTCTGGTCTCCTTGTACGGGTGGCTATTGGCGGTTATGCTAAACAGTGTTTCTGATACGTGCTGTTGTTGTTTTTCTGTGGTGTGCCAGCCCCGGTTTGAGACGGTGTTGTCAGAGCTGATGCCGGTGAAGAACGAGGCTCTCTACGCCATCAACAACCTCAGGAAATGGATGGAGCCACAACGGGTTGAAAAAAACCTGGTAAGATGGCGCTCGCATGAAAAAGGAGTGAGGAGAACATGGGTTGTCGTATGGAAAAGCTATCCACACACGCCCCGGCCTTGTTTACGTGGTGTTATGTAGGACTAAGACGAGCTGATTGGGCCGGCTCCACACAATGCTTTGCTTTGTTGCCGGGAGACGGCGCGTGTTCTCCTGAGAGATTAGAGGTGGGAATTTCAGCAGGCGTTCCTTGTTCAGTCCCAGCTCAGACTGAGCTCATCCATCTTTATTCACCCAGCATGTCAACTGATGACGACTGTGACTCATGACTGTGGTTTATTTTCACTGCCTCACGTGAGCCCCTCTTTCTTGGGTCCTGTGACGGAGTAGGCGACCACATTGGACGACTCTCTGGTGGTCAGCGAGCCCCTGGGGGTAGTGCTGGTCGTGGGGGCCTGGTACAGCCTGGCCCAGCTCTGTCTGGTGCCGCTCGTGGGGGCCATCGCCGCAGGTAAAGATGGTCGGAGATCTGACTTAGGGGGTCTCGCCCGTCGTAGGTTTGTGTCAGTGAACGCAGCGGCACGTGTCGGATCTGTTGTGTTGTGCTTTCGCAGGAAACTGCGCCATCCTCAACCCGTCAGAACACTGCTCTCACACCGCAGAGCTCCTTCACCGTCTCGTCCCCTCCTACCTCGACAACGTGAGTGGCTACTGATGTGTGTCCCCGGGGGATGGCGTTTCCCCCGCTGGTTTGAAACCGAGACCGTCTGAAATGTGGGACCTGCTCTTCTAACAAACTCTGCTGTCCTCTTCTGAAGGAGTGCTTCCACGTGATCCTTGCAGGGGTGACTGACTTGGCTGAAGTCGTGGAAATGAAATTTGATCACGTCTTCTTTACAGGTAACGATGAGCAAAGGGTTAAACTCATAGCTCTAGTATTTTTAGTTTGTCAGGTAGTTTGCATCTACCTGTATAGCTAGTAAACATGTTTCCTGCTGAGTCACCACATACACTACCCATGTGTAGCATTACTAGTCCAGTAGCCTAGCAAGAGTTCACAGGCAGTTGAATGACTAGGAGCAAACACAAACCTCCCTGAGAAGTTCAGACCACCACTTATGCACTGAAATAACGTCATTGTACCTTTATCTCCCTGTGTTATTGCGTGGGAAATCGTGGTTCTAATCATCTCCCCCCCACATGGGTCCATCCAAGGAAACAGGGAGGATGGCATCAGAGTGGCCCAGGCAGCGGCCGCCCTCCTCACTCCCGTCACCCTGGTCCTGAGCAGCAAGAACCCGTGCTACGTGGACCAGCAGTGTGACATCAACACCACGGCTCGCCGCATCGCCTGGGCGCGCTTCCAGAACGCCGGGCAGAGCATGGTGGCGCCGGACTACGTCCTGTGCCACGAGGAGGCCAAGAGCCGTCTGTTCCAGGCCCTGCGCTGCTGCATGCTGCAGTTCTACGGCACAGACCCCCGGGAGTCCAGTAGCTTCGGCCGGATGGTCAACCTGGAGAACTTTAACCGCACCCGGGACCTGCTCTTGAGGTCTGGCAAGGCGGCTGTGGGAGGGCAGTCGAACGAAGCAGAGAAATACATAGGTAATCTAGTGTAGGGGAGAGTCTTTTTTATTTTATTCATCTTTCAATTTCATTTGAAATTATTTGTTGATGTCACTGTGATTTTCTATTATATTATTCAATTGAAATGATTTTCTAGGATATTATTATTCAATTGTGTGTCCTTTGCGTGTGCCCCGGCAGCTCCGACCGTCCTGATGGAGGTGGTGGCGTCAGACCCAATCATGCAGCAGGACGTGCTGGGCCCCGTCCTCCCCATCCTGACGGTGTGCAGCGTGGACGAGGCCATCGCCTTCATCAACCAGCGAGAAAAACCTCTCTGTGTGTACGCGTACTCGAGCAACAGCAAGGTGAATGCCGCGCCCTGTGGACCGCTGTGTCGAACGCACCTGACCAGCGACCATATCAAGTGACGTGTCGTTATGCCGTAGTGTGAAGATATGGAGACCTCCTGTACCTCACGCCCCCCTCTCTCTCCCCTGCAGGTGATCTCCAGGATGATGAGCGAGACCTCCAGCGGAAGCTTCTGCTCCAACGACAGCATCTTGCAGAGTCTGATGGTGGTCCTTCCCTCCGGGGGAGTGGGTAAGTCCTGGTCGGCATTGCATCACGACTGTGTACGTTTATCTGAGAGCGGCAGGTGCTGTGCTTCGTCCACGGATTAGTTGGCCGCCCGACCACCTCCCAGTCAGTCAGCGTTTCTGAAACGACCCTGGGTTGTGTTTTGAATGTGCCAGGCTCTAGCGGGATGGGCTCCTACCACGGGCGCTACAGCTTCGACACCTTCTCCCACAAGAAGCCCTGCCTGCTCAGGAGCACGCGCATTGAGTGCGTCACCTACCTGCGCTACCCGCCCTTCGAGGAGCGCAACCTGTCTCTGATGACCTGGGCCAGCTCCCTCTCTCAGAGGAGCCAGGGGTGGTGCCAGATCCTGTGAGGCTGGGTGGGAGCACTCCGGACGGAGCTGTGGAACCGGGATCGGTGTTGCCTTTGCGCCCGGCGGCCCAGATGTGTCACTTTAGCACAGCAAATTATGGTGAGGGAGGTTTTTGTGATGCGTGATATCATGCTGTGGGGGTTGTCAATTTATGCGCTATGCTGTTGGTAGGACATTAAACGATACATAAGAAATTTGAAGTTGTGTGCCAACATGATGCAGCACTGATCTATTTAAAGGCTGTCTGATCTTGAGAAGTGAAGTAATTGCGCTTTCAGCTGGTTATACAATCAAGCTTTGTCTGAAGTGTAATTACTATTCTAAAGGATCTATTCCTAAACCAGCAATTAACTTTGCTCTGAAATACATCATTTTCCTCTTATGGTGATAAACATGCTGTAAATACATGATTAAGTTAATATTAAGGAATGTGTGCTTGATTGTTGATTCTAACATACAAAAAGAATTCCCTGATGCTCATAATTAAAAATGAAATAATGATTGAGTCCTTTGCATAAAGTATTTGTGTTGATAGATGGCATCCACATTCATCAAACTTAAGGATCTGTGGATTTGGGTCTGTATCCAATTCAGGCAAGTTTTTTTATTCAAAAACACAATGTCATGATTATGCGTTCACATGACCACATCTGTGATGAATTCAGTCTTATTGGAAGGTCCAGCTGTTTTCAGAAAGACTCGTCATTCAGGCCTCCTGTAGATTGTCTCCGAGTTGCCCTCTTTCATGGCTGTAAATCTGGCCACAGTGAACAGATAGTCGCTCAGTCTGAAGGAGGACGCAAGGTTGAAGTTGGTCAGCAGGAGAGCATGTTCTGAATACAGATTATTAATATAATATACAGTATACCCAGTGCTATACTGGTACTGCAGATATTCAGGCTTCTATACCTGTTCAGAAATCTGGCCACATCAGGGTCTGCTTCTCCTGAGCGGACGATGGGAGCGACGCTGGAATAAAAACACATGGCAGTTAAACAGATTCTGCGCCTGTTTTCCTGCAGTATTCAAGATCGGAATGTTTGGTTGTTAGGGAGCTCTTGGCAACGGCAGGTCGGGACTAATTGGCTGCAGGTGAAGCGGACCTGCGTTCAGCTCGCCGGCACACGGTGCGTGCTACGTGCAGGGCAGCACTGCTCTTCCCTCCGGACTGAAACACAAGTGTCATAAGCAGATCGAGGACTGACTCACACTTTTTACAAACAGACCATGATGCCTTACGCCTACTTAAGGGCTGTAGGACTTGGCCTGACATTTCACAAAGTTGTCCAGATATGTTCTATAGTACCAGTAAGTACTTACAGGTAATATGAAGTTTGTCAGTGGTGGGAGCTCCAGTGTGAAGGCATCAATCCAGTTCTCCAGGTCTGCTACTGGCTGGGGACTGAATTTGGTTTTCTCTGTTAAAAAAAAAATTGAGAAATGTACATCTTGACCAAGTTGCATCCTAATGGAACACATGCTGGGATGTTGTGACACAATCCTGAACATACTTATGTGACTTTCTCTTGCGGATGACCGAGGTGTGGCAATATTTGATCCCACGTCTTGTAACACACATTGAATCTGGGTTGAGGGAAAAAATGAAGGAAATTGGAACCATGTTAAAAGTACAATAGTATATGTTAATCAATTGTCCAAAGTTCACTGAAGTAAGGGTTGAAACTCAGACCTTGTCTAGCTGGTCTGTGAACGTATGACCCTTGTCAAGGCAAAACTCTCTGGCCAAGCTGTAGAGGACAAGACAATTGTGAACTAATTTCCCTTAGAAGAGCAAGGTCAAGGGTCAAGACGTAATTTGCAATGTACTCACCCTATAGCTGACGTAATTTGCAATGTACTCACCCTATAGCTGACGCCAACTCATCTGTTGTTCCCAGCGCTTCGAAAACATGATCCTCCTTCGGTCTTCTCTCTCCCGTGAATGTGCTTGAGAAACCTGTGGACGGTGAGAGGGTGAGAGGATGAGGCGAGTTTCAGTTGGAACAACGGTGACAATGAGCAGTGCTTCCAAGTTTTAAACCCACCTTTGTCTCCAGTTTTAGTGTATATTTTGGGGATCTTACTGTCTCCCTCCGTAGCATAACTGAGGGGTAAGGCAGCGTTAGACTGAGGCTTTAATCACTGTGCTTTCATAGAAATGAGAGCATCATTGACTACTGTTTTCATCGTTTTAAGGTCACATAATTCCTCCCTTATTTCTGAAAGGACACAATGCGGAGGTTGTAGACGTAATAACCTTAACGTTAGCAAGTTAGCTGTGTAGAAACACGATATTATAGAATAGCATACAATAAGTATACGCAGCCACCTTCGTTGTGATCCAAATAATGTATTTGTCCAATTCGCACTTAGACATTTCCAAGTCATAAAGATACAGCGTAGATGAGCTTGTTTGGTAATCAATGAAGCCATGTTGTAAATAACTGAGCTGAACACATGAAGAACACACTCTGTCCGGAGCACCCGTAGATTGTGGGGCGGTCTCTTCATCACACGACCAATGGCAGAAGGGAGAGATCGCAATGCCGATTGGATAGGGAAGAATATGTACATATGAGTTCGAGCGCTGATAGGTTGTTGCAGGAAAAAGCTGTTGTGTTGTGTTGACATTCAGCTGTCTAGTGTCAAAACTTGATTCACAGACCAAGAAGCTTCAGTAGATTATGTGATTAGTTAAACAGTAACCTCTTTCCATCCCCCCTCCCATTCTCACTCTCTCTTTCTTTCTTTCTTTCTCTCTCACACAAGATGGTAAAAAAAAAACATAATAGGCAATATTGTAAATCGGTTTACTTTGAGAAATCCTGTCGAAACAGTACTTCTTAAAAACCCGTTCCATAGGGCTGCGCTTTACCATCGCCATCTGGTGTTTTACTGTGAGAACTGCACTTGTAATTCACACTTTAAGCCACCAGATGGCGGTATTGTAGCGCAGCCCAATGGCGCTGTCGAAACACTGCCCCTTAAAAACCCGTTCCATAGGGCTGCGCTTTACTATCGCCATCTGCCGTTGTGATCCAAATAATGTATTTGTCCAATTCGCACTTACACATTTCCCTGTCATAAAGATACAACGTAGATGAGCTTGTTTGGTAATCAATGAAGCCATGTTTTACTGAGCTGAACACATGAAGATAGCGACCAATAAAAGCGACCGTGTTTTATGTCTGTCCGGAGCACCCGTAGATTGTGGGGCGGTCTCTTCATCACACGACCAATGGCACGAGGGAGAGATCGCAATGCCGATTGGATAGGGAAGGATATGTACATATGAGTTCGAGCGCTGATAGGTTGTTGCAGGCAAAAGCATGCTTAGCGTGGTTGTGTTGACAGTCAGCTGTCTAGTGTCAACTTGATTCACAGACCAAGAAGCTTCAGTAGATTATGGGATTTAACAGTTTTGTCACCCGTGTGCACCGGTAAGATCAATGGTTATATGGTGTGCTCTTAAAAAAATCATAAATATTCATAGAAGACAGACTTTTCTACTTATGGCTAACTTGCTAGCTAATTGCCGTATGTTACGCTATCAACCTGGGTTTTTACACTTACCAAGCCAGCTAACAAAACATTCATGTATCTGAACGTTGCTTTACTTTGTCCCCAGACATTAGGTTTTAAAAATGCACGTAAAGGAATGCATCGTGTCTGCACCGGGGAAAGCAATTCTCCACGGTGAACATGCGGTAGTACATGGTAAGGTAAGCATCACTACCTTCCTCTCAATGAACCAAATCCTACAATGTGTCATATAGAGCGTGGAACCTTTTTTACGGGATGCATGGGGCCTCATGAAGATGATTTCACTGTGTTGGTAGTTGGTGGTAGTCAGATAAGAGACCAGTGACTTGCAAAAAAGCTTTTTGACAGAAACGAGAACTGAGACATTGTATTCGTCCTGTCATCCAGGTGGCTCTGGCGGTGAGTTTAAACCTACGGACATATTTACGCTTGCGGGCCACATCCAACGGCAAAGTGTGCATCAACCTCTTAAACATCGACACGTTCCTGAGCTGGGATGTGACGGAACTGCAGCAGCTCTTACCAGACTCTGTTGGTAAGTGACGTCAAGACGACTTACTGATCGACCGAAGATGTACACAGTATATCTTCGTAAGATACGATGTTATCAATTGTGCTCTTTGTCATTGTGATTCACAGCTGATCTGAAGAGCCTAAACAAGCTAAATGCTGAACTGGTCACAAGACTGCGTGACTTTGTCGGTGTGTCGAATGGGAATCTGGATACCCGCAGCATGGCCATACTGGCCTTTCTCTACATCTACCTGTGTGTCTTTGCAGGACCAGGGTAAGAGGCCCATCACATGACACATCCACCTGATACATAATAAATGCAGTCATTAAGCTGTCCCTGGGGTGAATTCCATCCAACAATCATGGAGCCAACACTGAAAACAAAACAGACCCGCTAATACAAGTGCAGGCAGAGCTCTATAAAGACCCTGTATGGGTGAGGGTGGCCAGTGTCTGGGGTAGCTGGTAGCGGGGCTGATGTTGTGGAGCATCAGCGATCTAAGTCGTGGTCCGGCGGTAATCATGGCTGACACGGCGCTGGCGTGGGCTAGAGGGGAGACGCGCTCTGACAAGACAGACACTAATGAGAGTCTGGCAGTGGGTCACACAGCAGCACTTCCTAACCAGTCTGGATGGGTTTGTCCCTCAGGGGGAGGGGGGAGGGGGGAGGGGGGAGGGGGGAGGAGCCAGTAGCAGGCAGGTTTAGTTCAGACTATCCTCCTGACTGCCTACAAGCCGGCTGCCACAAACACTTGACAGCTCGATGGTTCAGGCCTCATTAGCATGTATAAACTCTAGCTGGTCCTAATGGGAAGCAAAGCTGTGTATCTTCCAGTCTCTTCCGCTTGTCTCATTAGGCTGAAACGACATTCTGAGGCTTTTACGTACAACGATTGTTGCTCTGGAGAAAAGCACTCGGTAATGCATTGGAATTGATTTGTGTGTGTGTCTTTTTCCCCCCCTGGCGCTCCGGGCTGATTGACAGCGACCTGCCCAGCCTGACGGTGGCGCTGTGGTCTGAGCTGCCCACAGGAGCAGGCCTGGGTTCCAGCGCTGCCTTCTCTGTGTGTCTGGCTGCTGCTCTGCTGTCTGCCAGCGGGGACGTCCCCTGCCCCCCGGCCAATCAGGAGGACACAGCCAGGTAACGAGAGGGAACACGGGATCGGTGTGTGGGGGTGGGGGTGTTGTGCAGGGGTGAGGGAGAGGAACTGGAGATGGTCAGTCGAAGTATGGTCAGAAAGTGGCTTGTGCATTCCACTCACTTTAATATTCTCTCTGTGTGTGTGTGTGCGTGCGTGCGTGTGTGTGCGTGCGTGTGTGTGTGCGTGTGTGTGTGCGTGTGTGTGTGTGTGTGTGCCGGCAGGTGGGGGGAGGATGACC